>NW_010225170.1:5898-8626 GCF_000690775.1 Eurypyga helias | reverse complement strand
CTCCATGGGGTTGGCAGTGGCCCAAATCAGACCATTTATAAATCATACCATTTAGACCGGACAGAGAATATAAAGGCCATTGAAGAGAGTTTTGAGCTTTCTTGTTATGACACCATCCTCCCTCTGCTTGAAATACAAACAAATAGTAGACTAGGTGTAACTTAGCACTTTCTCTCTAAAAACAATAGTTCCACAGAACAAAATATCAGTGTTTCAGAAACACAGTTAACGAGTTTTTTTCCAAACCGCAATGATTTCACATCCTATCTTTCTCTCAATAGGCACACGCTCTTAACACACCACATACAGAGCAGAATGAACAATGCTGGATTCTCTTCTCAGCTTTGAACTTGGGACTGATAGTCCATGGCCATTCTGAAATTAAAGTGTAATTAAATGATGGGTGTGGTCTGACCTGTGAACCTGATCAACCTGTGCTATGGAAAAAAGCTCCCCAAACCCCACCACTGTTTAACTTTTTGCAAATGCCCTTGCAATCTGTCCACCAGACCACAACATGGAGCAATCTCTGGTCACCGGTGCTAAACCTAGTGATGAAAACCACTTGGCTGCTGTCATGTGCCCTGAAGTACATTCACAACACGACTAAAATGCAGTCACCTCCTGTACCACGACCAAGTATCTGGCTGTTGCACAACAGGGATTAACGAAATGTTGTGTGACAAGTGTACTTTCAGTTATGGGACAGGGCATTTATTTTTTAGGTGCCTTTGTAAGAGGCTAAGGAGCCTACTCCAGCTGAAAGGTTTACCACTTCTTAGATGAAACATTAAATTCCACTTACCCACCTATACTGTGCCTATAAGAAAAGTCAACTTTCAGGATTCTGAGTGGAAAAAAAAATTAATAACCTTTTCAGCCTCTGTAAAAGTGTCTTATTTCATTAAAAGCATTCCACATACTAGAGAGCATGTGAAGGCTCCTTTTCTACTGTTACTGAACAATTAGATGCCATAGTCACTGGGTTAAACCTCACAAGATAGTGTCAAACTTGTGTCTGGGGTATCATGGTTACTTCCAAGCACAGCTAAATGTTGGATGCCACGGTAGGTGTTGGTGAAATTAATTTCAGTGTAATGGCTACAAAAAGACCTCACTAGGAAACAGTAAAACAAAACCACCCACACACCACCAAAAGAAGAAATAACAACACAGTTTCATCTTTAAGCATGGAAAATGTTACCGTATTTTTCAAAAAAAGTGAAAATAATTATAATTATTTAATAACTTAGTATGATTGAAATCTACAAGTTATTTTAGTAATGAACGGGCACCCGTCTTGAATGCGTGAAAACAGACAAGTGGCTTTAATCATTATTCACTAGTGTGTACAGGGCATCTTTCAAAGACTGCCCCATCCAACTGCTGCAGCCCATAATATCTTCCTGTATAGGTATGCTACATTGTGCCATATAAATATTACCTATTTATACAAATACATAGCAATCATTTTGCTACTAATCAAACATAAGAGCTATGCTTCTACGTATAGCTACAGGTCTGCAAATCACTTTTCACTGCACTAACAGGGAACTGCTGAAGTGCTGAGAATGGGAGAAGTGGGTGGATGGAGGAATTCCAGTAAATACTTCTTTTTCTCCTCCTTAATGTTCTTTATCACCTTGCTAGTTCACAGCCACATCATAAAAATTTCAAACCTTATATTCTATTATCTTACTTGGTTTTGAAGCGTTTGTGGTTAAGGAAATTTATAAATAACTACAATTTGAGACTTAAGAACAGAATCCTTAGATTTTCACAGACAGATACCATATAAATAGTAATTTTGCTCTTTTCCCATGCCTCAGTTTTGGCAAGGTCTCAGCAGCCATTAACTAATAAACTGAACTCAAGATCAATGTTTTAAATCATTTCACAGCTGTGATTACAAACTGCTTTCATTTAATACACCAGGGTTGGTTTCTGGCAGTTCTCAAGGGAGTGACTGCTGAGATCAGGCTAGACATGAAGAGAATAAATTCAAAATCACTACCTGAATAGCATGATTTTAAGGTACAATCTCCTTCAAGCTGCAAGAACTATGCATATGTGCTTGCTATCAATGTAGAAATCTCAGTTTTCTGGAAATTTAGGCATTTGTAGCTAGAGCCTTGACAGTTAAGAAATACAAGGCTTACAAAGTTCATTGCCCTTTTTAGCTAGAACACGTTTGTAGCATAGGTAGCATTGTCCGTCACAGACCTATAATCAGAGTGGTATTCCTGGTTTAAAAAGGTGAGACAAATAATGAAAGAAAACTCAGACAGAAGTGAAATTAAAAGAAAGGAAATCAGGTGAAAAACTGTGGGAGCGAGGGACCCAGAAAAATTTGAAAGAAGAATCACAGACACTCACTCACCATATTCCAGCACATTATATACCTGTAAAGAAACGAATTGTGAAAGGATCCACAAAAGTTCTCTGGGAAGGAGCTCTCACCCTTGACACGCACATCCATCCAAACTTTTCTAACCACTGTAACTGGTGGCTCTGTAATGAACACAGAGACTTTTTCATGTGACATGACGTACTTGGTAGCTTCACTGTCCCTTGAATCTTCCAGTGCAAAGCCAATTGTGACAAACAGGGCACACGAACTCTACAGGAAAAGGTTCTAACATGGCACGAAGTCTGTAACATGGCATGGATGCTATACAGAGAACAAGCCTGCATGGCACCGCAGCGTGGCACAGCTTTCCTTTCTTTC
>NW_010225170.1:0-5865 GCF_000690775.1 Eurypyga helias | reverse complement strand
CTGCTGAACAGACAGATTGCATCCCTTAAATAATTTCATTAGTACACAAGGCTTTTACTCTTTGGCATTCATTTTCATTTTGGCATTCATTTACGGGTTTAAATTGAAAGTGGGGAGGTTTAGATTAGATATCAGGAAGAAGTTCCTCATGGAGAGGGTGGTGAGGCACAGGAACAGGTTGCCCAGAGAAGCTGTGGATGCCCCATCCCTGGAAGTGTTCAAGGCCAGGCTGGATGAGGCTTTGAGCAACCTGGTCTAGAGGAAGGTGTCCCTGCCCATGGCAGGGGGGTTGGAACTAGATGTTCTCTAAGGTCCCTTCCAACCCTAACCACTCTATGATTCTATAATTCTATGATTTTATGTTATTTATGCCCCATTTTTGCATGTAAATCTCAAATACTTCAGGAACATTACACCTGGCATTTTATCTCCAGAGTATAACAAATAGGTAGACATTTTGAAACGCAGACTGCCCTGCAAACCAGCAGTGTCAGGCATATTACATCTTAAACAAAACAGACCCTTTGTTATAAGTACGTAGCTTCACTTAAAAAAAAAAAACAAAACAAAACTTTTTTCAACAAATTTTTAACAGCTGAGAATTAATAAAATCAAATTTAGTAAGCTCTTCTTTAAAAGACTGCTTCTAATTCAAAAAATAAAAGTTATTCAATGTTACCTTGAGAGAATTAGTACTCCTGCGTTTCATTAATTACTATCAAACTCTATGCCACAAAATTGTTTTATAGAGAACCCAAATATCTACTTAATCACAAAAACCCCAACATTTAGGCTAAACTTGTTTGATACCCTGAATGAGTAAAGTAAGTGGTAGCCAACGTAACTGAAATCTAAAATTGAAGTTTTCATTTTTGCAACAACGTATGTTGTACTAAGTGACTGAAAACACATGTTGATACTGACTTCAAATGAGAAACTGGAAGGAGCTGAGCTGCACAGAAATCCTTCTTTTGCTTTTAGATGCTATTTGTAATTTATTATTTTGGCTTATCATTTCTGCACTCGCACACACAAAACTGAAAACAAATGCAAAACTGACATTCATGGCATTTCTAGACTTCGAAAAATAAAGTTTTCTTTTAGTAGACTATTCTGGTGTGATCGTTACTGCAGAAAAGAGAATACTTCAGGTGAAGAACAACAAAGGCTGAAGATGAAAACTGGCTACGAAGCTGAGTAGATACCAGCGTGGGACAGCAACCTTCAAAAACCCAAGCACAAAGCTACTTCTGCAAACTACATGCACACTTTTATAAAGTGGTAGTTAACACAAACTAATCCAGCATCTGTTCATGCAAAGACTTGGTTTTGAATGTCAAATATCCAATATTACAGAAGTTTCTCTGATGAATTACACCTTTGTGCGTTGTTGACAGGCACGGGTAAAATTAACCTCACGAAGAAAAAAATGGTATCATTTAAGATGTTGATATAGCAGAACAGATGATAAATAAAGTGAAAAGAAGAATATACTTAATACAGTCATTTCATTACAGCCAAAAATAAAGGAAAATTATAAATAAATGGCAAAAATAAAAGGATAAATGGTAAAAATAAAGGATATTCATACATGAAATAGAAAGAAGTCTTTGAAATGAATCTGTGAGTTTACTACCAAAGATAACATGGCAACCCATATGACAGTCAGCAAACAGATTTTCTGGTTTTAGTCCTTTTTAATCTCAAAATAACAGTTAACCCTACTACTAATGAACAAGATCGTAATCTCAGTTTCAGCAGACAACATATTGAAGTATTTCATGATTATCTGGAAATAAACATCAATGCAAAGGAAAAGATAATTTGTTCAATGTATTCCGAAGGATTACTAAAAAAACTCAGCTGGAAAGTTACTTTTTTTGGACGATCTCCTACTTTACTACTTCCAGACAGTACTATATGAATAAATAGCCTAGAAAATCCCAGAAAGCCACATCATCTTGATTAGTGATAACAAAGTTTAACTTTAGCAGTCTTAAGTGGCCAGAAAATATTCCTAAATCTAATAATTTCTATAACTTCAAAAACAGAAGCACCAACAAGTGCATTTTCTATGGGAAAGTGATTTTAAAAACAGTGAATTTAAACTGTTTATGCACAAATCTTCACTTCCATGCATGCCAGACTTTAAGCAATGTGAACAGACTGATTAAAATCAGAGATTAATTACACTATATGAAGTCTGATAAAATTATGGACTAAAACATTAAATTATCAAGGCAAATAGCAGAAGTTCTATTGAAAGCACATCTCCTTTATCTCATTTTAGAAGATGGGGCCCAAAGATAGTACCTAAACAAAAGTGAGAATAAAATTAAACATATATTTCAAAATGGCAAGTTTGATTATTTTTAACTTTTGAAGTTGTAACTTTCTGGAAGAATATTTCTTTAAAACTGAAAGTTATTCCACAGCATTTGCACTGCTGATGCTGCCCAATTATGGACACACGTTATTGAGGGAGCATGCAAAGGCAGAATGAGTAGTTTCAATTAAGTCATCATACCTGTTACTGTTTTAGTTTTGACAGGACTGCTGGCATACTCAGAGGCTTGATTAGACTGCTGCCTTGCCAAAGGTGCACTTCCAACTGATGCTTCATCCTCTTTTTTCCGAGTTACTGACACACCAAGTGGAACAGTTCCTACAGGCTGCTAGAAAAAGAAGTGCCTTATGAACGACTCCAAGCCAAGAAACATTAATACTGAATTATGACATTGTCATGACAAGCATGTCTTAAGCTACATGCTCTAAATTGTACACAAGACACCTTGAAAAAAAATGACTGTAGCACACATATTTTGAAAACAAATTATGAAAAGCTACATTAAGACTCACACTTGTAATTCCTGATTTTTATCCTGTTAGTCTGAAGAAAAGCTTTACGTTAACAAAGAAAGCAAAATATAACTTGTTAGCTTGAAATACCATGTTTATTAGCCAATCAAAATGCACATGAATAAATGTGGAACATCACCAAAGCAAAATAATTATCTACATGTTTAATGGAAACTGGAAAATTTTAGCCAGATATGGAGATCCCAAATTTTGCAAAGAAATGTATCAATCTTCATTGAACTTTAAAAGAAAAGATGCACTGTTATTTACACGTTATTATATTTGTTCCTCAAAATTTAAATATAAAATTCAATTCTGACCATCACTGGGTTTGAATTGTTTCGTCTTTCAAGCATATCAATAGATGTCAAACTGCTCAAAATATGACACTATTAAACAAAACTGAAGACATTAAAATCTAGTTTGAAGGAATGCATCCTTATTTTAACACGAGAAAAAAAGTGACATGTATTAATCCACAGGGGTTAAGGCACTGGAGGTCCACAAATGAGTAGTCTATAGGCTTTGTGTTCCTTTTTTTTTTTTTTTTATGGTTAATGCCAGCTAGAAAAGTCAAAATAATTTTTAAAAACTGGATCCTCAATTTTGCTGTACAGGTGGCCGTTAAAATTTTGCAGTAGCATTAGCTGCTACATAAATTGTAGATGTAGCCCAGTTGACAAAAGCAGAACATTTCTACCCTTGCTTTTGCAGCGAGTTATCATTTAAGGATGACAGAAGTTTTTTCTGAAGATCAGACATTAGGGTTACATGCCTCTTAATCAATTTTTGTGTAATTTAATTTTGCTGGTATTGGAGCGAAAATGTAATCCATATAGCTGGGTAATGGGAAACCTCACACGTTGCATTAGGAATCTCTGTGGGAAACAAATTCGTGTGAGGCGGGCAATGTGCTTGTAAATTTTCTCCAATAGAAAACAGATCACCAAATCAAGCAGTGCTCAACACGTGCACCCATACAAAACCCCAAAACAAACAGAAAAATCATTTAATTGAAGGAGAATGACTTCCAAACGCCTTCACCATTTTCCACTATAAAAGTAAATTAAAATAAGAAAGACAATCAACTATTTAATCCTACTCCAGTTAAAACAATCAACTTATATATACAGTGGTATGCAAAGTTAATAGGAAAATACTAATGTCAATGACAAACAGAACTCTCCTCCTCCCTTTGAACATACACTCATCAGCTTTGTCTCCAAAAGCATTGAAAAGTCATTTTGGAACACAGGACACTGTGGTGTCCTCTAGCCATAAGAAGAACAAAACCTACTGGCTTTGAAAAGTCAAGTTTTACACCAAAGAAATACTTCTCAATGCATACAGGGAGAGAGTCTGAAGTTTTTCAAACTTCCGACAGACGCTTCAAATCACTTATTTGCAAAATTTAGCAATTATGTGATACAGCCTTTCCTAAGGCAAAGCCATCTGCAGCTTTCCCATGACGGCAACTGTTGAGCCATGATTTGGCAATTCTGAACGTAACACTGCAAGAACACTGACTTGCCAAAGTGAAGCAAGAGTTTCTGAAGAATGAACATAGACAATACAAGACAGCACAGAAGACAACAGAATGGAAGTAATGTCTGAAGAAGCAGTATCTATTTCTGAACCACTGAAGAAATGGATCAGCAAAATTTAATAATAATAAGTTACACCACTAGTCATATAGTGAAAAACATCAAGGCTATCACAGCCAGACAAAGCTGGAAAAAATTATGACCAAATATTGAGTGCCTGAGTGCTGATCTGGACAATGAAACAGCTGTTTCATCTTTGCTCACTGAAATCAAGCCTGATGTTGCTGTTGATGACGCCCAGTACAATCTTGTCAGGTTTTTGGCAAAAGACTTCTGGTTAAAAGAATGCAGAAGATGAAAGATCAACGTTGAACTAGATGGAAAAGGATCATCAAGATTTGGGTTCTAGCCACAAACTGATGAGGAAATTGTGGCTTGGGAAATAGCAGATGACAAGAGCCCCACAGCTGTACAAGAAGATGAATCTGATGGGAAAGGAGACATTGCAGGCAAGTGTTATCATAAGCATTTCATCACAAGAATCCAAAAAGCTAGCTATAAAATAACATGTAGTAAACTTTAAAGCACCTACTTGGGATGTACGCTTTAAGGTTACTAATTGGTAATGTTATATGGAAGATAAAGAACATCAAATAAAGTTATGAAGCTATGGCAACATTTATAGGAGATTCTTTTGTTGACACAAAGTCAAAATCAGAATCTGTTCCAGATTCTGACCACAGTTTTATCAATGCAATTACATTTTGTGGCTAATATACGCTGAATACTAGATTGATAATAATTCAGGGTACTAAAAGTAAGAAAATTTAATACTTTTCCAGTATAATTACAATTAACTTTTTAAGTAGTGACTAAAAAACTCCAGGAAAGTTATGCTTTTCCAAATTTAAATTTTAACAACAGAAATATTTTAACACATTACACACCATGTTAAGTATGTGTACACAAAACACAAGCTATTTATGCATGTAAACAGATCAACAGATAAAGACCAAATTTTATCTTACTTCATACCATGTAGTCAACATGACTTTGGAAATTATAAAGATCTAAATACAGCGAAAGGCACTAAACAATAATAGCCAAAAAACAACCTGCCAAAAGAAACAAGCCCTGAGTATTTCCTGATTTATGTGGAGATATGCCAACTAACTGAAGCTAAAATATCCTGTAAAGGTGGCTAGTGGAAATTTGCCCCAGGTAGAAGGAATTAATATTTTATTTTACTTGGTATTTTTGGTAATGAAATATTTTATTTCTGAATTACAACTTCCCATGAGTATGAGGCTGAAGAAGATGCAGACAGATTTGGGAACATGAGAAATATGTTCTAAAGACCAGTAACTTTCATTTGAGTGATGCCTATACAGTCAGCTGCCTGATAATAAGCCAAAAGCAAAAGAATATTTTGAGATAATAGAATGATAGAATGGTTTGAGTT
>NW_010225169.1:0-889 GCF_000690775.1 Eurypyga helias | reverse complement strand
ATCCCTTTCACCCTCTGAACCTAGTCTAAAGCCCTCTCATTGAGCCCAGCCAACTCATGAGTGAGAATCCTCTTCTCCCTTTGAGGAAGCCAACAGGCCCACTCCATCTGTTGCCAACAGGCCCAGCACTACGTAAACCTCCCCATGACCAAAGAAACCAAAATTACACTGCTTGCACCAGTCTCTCAGCCACATGTTCATCAGGTGTGCTTTCCTGTTCCTTTCTGTATTCTTCCCTGCTACTGAAGGGATTGAGGAAAACACAACCTGCACTCCTGATCCTTCAACCAACCACCCCAGTGTCCAGAAATCCCTTTTGATTACTTTTAGGCTCCTTTCAGCAATCTCATCACTGTCCACCTGCGTTACCAGTAGCAGGTAATAATCCAAGGGCCACACCAGACCAGGGAGTTCCCTGGTGATGTCTCTGACCCAAGCCAAAGGGAGGAAGTAGAATTCCCTGTGGAGTGGGTCCAGTTGGCCTATCAGGCCCTCTGTTGCCCTCAGGAGGGAATCCCCTACAACAATCACCCTCCTCTTCTTCTTAATAGAGGAAGTCTTAATGCACATGGCTGACTGACTCTCCAAGTGAGCCTTCTACTGCATTCTCACCGGCCTGACCCTAGAGTGTCAGAGCCCCACACCTGTTGTGTAAGGGCGATGAGAAGGTGACAGAGGCTGGGAGGGGATTCACCTGCTGCTCCAAGCAGGAACCTGTTTTCATTCCCGCCATCTCTCAGGTCCCTTCCTCCTCCTGCCTGCTGGTGAGAGGGTAGGGGATCCTGTGCTTTTGATGGAGCCTCCATCTGCTGCCTTTGCCTCAGGGATGAGCAGGTGTGACTCCACCGAACTATCTCCCTCTCACATTCCCTGACACTCCTTAACCTTT
>NW_010225168.1:0-13038 GCF_000690775.1 Eurypyga helias | reverse complement strand
GGACCTTGCACTTCACCTTGTTGAATTTCATGACATTGCACACACCCATCTCTCCAGCCTGTCAAGGTCCCTCTGGATGGCATCCCTTCCCTCCAGCGTGTCGACCACCACACAGCTTGGTGGTGTTGGCAAACTTGCTGAGGGTGCAATCAACACCATCATCCGTGTCACTAATGAAGATATTAAGCAGCACCGGTCCAAACACCGACCCCTGAGGAACGCCACTCATCACCGTTCTCTACTCAGACATGTAGCCATACCACCACTCTTTGAGTGCGACCAGCCAGTTGTTTATCCATCGAGCAGTCCATCTGTCAAATCTATATCTCTCCAGTTTAGAGACAAGGATGTCATGCGGGACAGTGTCGAAGGCTTTGCACAAGTCCGGGTAGATGACATCAGTTGCCCTTCCTCTATCCACCAAGATCATGACCCCATCATAGAAGGCCACCATGTCCGTCAGGCATGATCTGCCCTTGGTGAAGCTGTGTTGGCTGTCACCAATCACCTTCTCTTTCTCCATATGCCTTAGCATGATTTCCAGGAGGATCTCCTCCATGATCTTGCCAGGCACAGAGGTGAGACTGACTGGCTTGTAGTTCCCTGGGTCCTCTGTTTTTCCCTTTTTAAAGGTGTTCATAAACATATTCACAGCATGAATGGTGTCATGTTGCCTTTACGAAAACAGGCAATGCCAAGCCTCTTCTGGCTTTGTAGTACCTGGTAGCACTTTGATCAATACTCCTATCCCTGAGACATCACATTTTCCTTGCAGAACAAAGCCTGCAAGAGAAAACGCTTTTTGAATCTTAAAAAAAATGATGAGATAATTGCCAACGGGAGCCTTCATTAATGGCCACACATGGTGTTCACCTGCAGATGGGTGGCTTCACTGCACACTGCCCTACTCCTGCGTGGCATGGACAGGCTGCTCTGTGTGGCTTGGGAAATTGGGAGGTGGTCAGGTGTAGATGGGGAAAGTGATGAGCATCAAAAAGATTAGTCTCCTATGGACAGTCAAAGTCAGACATGTAGGTTTGACTTTGCCCCAGAGAGGGGGTAGGCTGTGGGCTGTGGTTGTCCCCACACATGCTTTCCTCACACATGCAGCAGCAGTGGGATGCAGCTGGTGTTTGTTTCTCCAATGGGGCAGCTAAAGCTAGATTTATATTTTATTCTTTATTTATCTGGTTTAGGGCTCTTTACAATTTTTTGAGGTGTGGAAGAGCCCCCAAATGAGACAATTTATGATGCTTAAACCAGGAGAGTAGTAACACCAAATTCACTTTACAAATAAGTTTGATACATGTGTTAAAAGAGTTCTCATTGCCACAGCTGCTGTTGTTTCCCATGCATTTCTAAATGCTACGTGAAGGATCCTGAGACTAGTTAGTCTTTCCTTTCCATTTTGATGCCTCTTCCTGGACATTGTAGAAGACCATGTATCATGGAAATAAGTCAGAACAGGCATATACTTGCATAAAACCACCGATTTTTCTTTTTCAGACACTATTCTGCTGTGCACACAACGCATCTCTGTACATGGCACCAGTCCACGTGAACCAGCAAAGCAGTTCGTACGTGTGTGCCTGGGGATCCCAGCAGAGCCATGAACCCCACGGGCCCAGCGACCTGCTGCAGCTTTGGAAGGATCCCAGGGACACGACAGCAGTTACCAACAGGACAGGTGAGCCACACCAGGGGAGCAGAGCCTGCTCCCAGGCAGCTCTCTGCCATGCTCCTCCCGAGAACAAAATAAACACTGGGCTAAAGCCAATTTTTTTCTGAAAAAGACTTCTCACTCCAGTGTCTCTCCTCTCTAATAAATGGTTAACGCTACAGCATTTGTTTGATTAAAGAGGCTTCAAGGAGTTCCTCCACAGAGGTCACTGCAAAACAATGTTGGGTTTCACTACTATTCACGCATGAAGAGTACACGATATTCATTACAACCTCCGCTGTTAATGACTGCAGGCAGCTCAGCCCCCTGCCCATCTCACTGAGCACTCTGCCGCCTGCAGCAGTACTATCACTCGTTTTCTTCCCTTATGTAAATAATTAATGCCATGAAAATGCCTTCCTTCTTTAAGCCGTGCACTGCAATTTTCAGTGTCACTCCACAGAGTTAGGATCTTAATTCTTTAATTAGGCTCCGGCATAATTTTGAAAAATGTGGGATCTCACTCAGAAATGAATAGACGAGTGAAATGACTCACTGATTGCAGTTTAGGCGCACTTGCAAATTCATCCTACCCCCACACCCACCTCAGTAGATGGTGTGGTGTAAATGGAGAAATGGACCTAGAAAAAAATGGTCATAAAAGGAGAAATGAGGTGGAGAAATATGGTAAGAAGCGAATACATATAGCTGTGAAAAAAGAGGAGAGGAGGAACCAATTAACAAAGGTTAAAGTAAACAGAACTATTTCAATAGATTCTACTACAGCGGTGAGGAAAGCAAACAGGTGACAGGGAGAAGTTCAGGCAGTAAGTGAGGAACAGTCTGTTCCACAGCAAGACTATTCCACAGTTACATCAGACCGAGGAAAAGTAATGGGGAAGATGACATAAAGACAGGAAAGGCTGCCTTCCTGGTGCTTTTATCTTTTCTGCAAATTCATCATTTTTTAATGCAGCTTCATTTGCCATTCCACACAGAAGAATGCTGTACATAATTTAACTCTTTTTTAATGTAAACCTGTTTAAAAAAATTAACTCTTTTCTTTTTTAAAGTGTATGGTCCTGAGTGGGTTGAGCTAAGTTTTCTTCAAATTTCTCCATAGAAACTTCCTCCAAATATATACATTATTTTTGTTGTTTTTTTTTTTTTTAAATGTTGGCTTCTTGGTTATTTACTGAACAATCAGACCAAGACACTCGATTTTTTAAAAACTGAATACAAAGAAGGTTTGCATACATAATTCATTCTTACATTAGTGAAAACATAAGGATTCATTTCTTGGTGTTCTGGTTTCATCTGGGTTAGAGTTAATTTTTTTCCTAGTAGCTGGTATAGAGCTGTGTTTTGGATTTAGTATGAGACTTGTCAGCTTCCCATGCTCTGCTAGTGAGGAGGTGTACAAGGAGCTGGGAGGGGGCAGAGCCAGGCCAGCTGACCCAGACAGGCCAAAGGGACATTTCATGCCATTTAGCATCATTCCAGGTATATAAAACTGCACTTGTCCAGGGGGTGGGAATTGCTGCTCTGGGATGGGCTATCAGTCACCAGGTGCTGAGCAACTGCTGTATTGTGTATATTTTTTGTCTATTCCATTATTATTATTATTATTATTATCATTACTATTATTTTATCTTCCTTTGCTGTCCTGTTAAACAGCTCTTATCTTAACCCATTAGTTTTTCTGATGTCCTCCCTGGGAGTGGGGAGGACTGAGTGAGGGGCTCTGTGATGCTTAGTTGCCAGATGAAAGTAAGTAAGCCACAACACTTGGCATACTCAGAGAAAAATAAGGGATGCAGGGCAAATACTTGAGTGAAAAACTAGAGAATGTTATCCAAACAAGTGTGGCATCAGCCAGTGAAAAATATGAATAATATACCATGAGCCCCAGAGTGATGAGAAGCAAACCACATTAGCACCTGGAGAAAAACAAGGACAACAGAATTCCCAACACAACTGTCTGCTTTCAAAATGGTATTGCAAGTTAGGAGATGCCAAAGAAACAATTGTTTTAAAGGCTTTTTGTGTGATCTGGGAAGTTTGATACAACACTTCATTAAATCTTGTCCCAAGAGCTGACTTGCATAATGACAAATTATCTTAAGCAAAGTAAGGGCCAGAATATGAATTCACTTGCTAATGTATAATAAGAGGTGCCAGAAGTTTTGGTGCCTTGGGAACACTCTTCCCTCTGGTTTAGCCAGTAGACCAGCAGGGAAGATACCTGCTAGGGGAACTCTCGGCTCTTTGCAATTCCCTGACCTGCCTGCTAATTGCCAGGAGGCAGAGATGCAGCCCTGGCTGGGTGGGTGGCGGCAATAGCCGGTGATGTGAACACAGCCCAAAGACAGCACATGCTTTGACAACCTCATTGATTCTCTCCTCAGGAGAATCCATAGCACTTGATCTATCTTCATAACCCTGTACAAAAATCCTTATCTAATAATTTTTCAAGACAATGCTTTGCAGAAAGTTCAGGTTTGTTTTAAAGCTATTGACATGAAGCTCTGCAGGTTCAGTTTCATTTTTTCTAGAAAGCACTCTCACAGCATCACAGAATGGTTTGGGTTGGAAAGGACGTTAACGACCATCTATTTCCAACCCCCTGTCATGGGCAGGGACACCTTCCACTAGACCAGGTTGCTCAAAGCCTCATCCAGCCTGGCCTTGAAGACATCCAGGGATGGGTCATCCACAGCTTCTCTGGGCAACCTGTTCCAGTGCCTCACCACCCTCTCCGTGAAGAACTTCTTCCTGATACCTAATCTAAACCTCCCCACTTTCAATTTAAACCAGTTACCCCTTGTCCTGTCACTACATGCTCTTGTAGCATAAACAAACTAATCCAAAGCCTGTACGCCAGACAGATAATTCCTGCATTAGCTTAACTGCAAGATGATGTTGGATCTTTGAAAAAAAGAAAAATTAAAAAAAAAATGCAGCCAGTCTTTGGTCTCAACATGGGGAACCACACTCAGATATGTCAGGTGCTAAACTGGAATGATTAAGTGTCTTCCCTGCAGGACCAGATAAAGCCAGGCACAGCCTGAAGCCATGGTAGGGAAATAATATTTCAGGAAAAAAACCTAAAATAATAAATAATGGAATATTAAAACCATGTACCAGGCACTGTTACATTAGCAGGCTTATTAACTTTCCACCAGTATTACTTTGTGGTGGTTTGTAAAATGACCATCACTTCATCAGCAGTGTGGGTGACTCCTGTGTTGGTGAGATAGAGCTATTGCAGCACACATTTGCTGTCACCATGGCCTCACAGATAATAAACATAATTACCTCCATGGTACCAGCCAGTGCTTCTCCTTGCATAAATTATTTTGCAATAACGTGACCTATCCTCATGTGGTGTGCTGTGCCGCTATTGTATGTCATGATCCTATTTCAGCACCGTATTAGCTGTACTATATCAAAGCTGTGGAGCTGTTGAATGTAGCTACTAGAAGATTTCTGCCTTTGACTGAATTCTGAAGAAGGAGCTTCAAGAAGATCCTTAGGGTTTTGTCTTGGTAATGTGTGATTTTTTTCCCTATACCACATTGCATAGGCATGCTTATAGAATCTGATTTACACTTCTACGTTTACACATATATCTGATTTATGCTTCCTCCCCCTCTCCTGGGACAGTCTAGACAGCTTTACAGGATTGATAGACAGCAGAGTGTCTCAAGGGCTGCACTTTCCTGTCCAAAGCTGCTCAGATGTTTAACATCCATTGACAATAACCCTGAATTTGGAGGAGTAAACTCCGATCTTTGAGATGGCAGAAGTCCTTGGAGAAACAGCGCTGCACCAAACATCCTCAGCTGGAAGCTGAAGAGCACATAATATCAGCAAGCTGTTAGACAAATGTCAGTTTAGCTGATCTCTGGGAGCACAGCTGCTTTTTGGAGCATCCTTTCTTCCCTGCTTCCTAGCATTACTTCCATGCTTCATACCCCTCCTCCCTAGTACCAATGGCAGTATCATTTTCCAGAGCTGAGATGGACAGTTGCATCCTTATATTCAGTCTGGGGTGAAGCCTGTTTCTTGCAATATAATGCCTTATTTCTGATAAAGGGAAAGTAGTAACACATCTGACCCTTTTATCTATGTAATTTTAAATCTCTGGAGGGACTGCGGGGCTGCCTTGTTCATTCTCTGTGAGTGATCTGTCTCCTTTCAGTCTCCAGTCGGACAATGTCTATTTCATACCAGCATCACTGGGTGTGTACCAAGACTTACTTCCCAGTGGTATCACACAGGGAAAGTTTGTCTTCCATGGCTGGGTGTTGAATGCCTTCCCGAAGAACTGCTACAAGCCCTTTGCTTCAAACTGCCTGGTATTCACCACAGAACATGCTCACAGTTTGTGCTTCTCTAGTGAATTATATTCTTTGTCCTCTTCCTCTTATCTCTTGTGGTGTTTTATACATTTGATTTTTGTGTTGGGAGTCTTTTAACATTATTATTATTAAGAGTACAAGGCTTCTCATCAGGCTGCAAAAAGAAAAACTCCATAAACAGCCCAGGCCTGTTCAGTTCAGCCTGTGAAATGGCTGTCTGCATGTTTCTTCAAGCCGTTTGTCTTTATTGTCTAAACTGATAAGCAAAACCCTAGTTCTTCAGAAATTATGCAGGTATGAAATTATGCATAAGCTATAGAACAAAAGAAACAAGGCAAATAAAAGTGGAAGGGGAAGGCATAATGGTTATTATGCAGGGAAATAAGTGGCATTTCACATTGATGTGAAAACCGTGAGGTATTTATTTGATTTTGCTTTGCATCAGCATAAGCAAATACATATTCTCTGACCAGTAGAAATGAGCTGGTAGTGGGGTCATATATTTTCTGCATTTCATCATGACCAAAAATAAACCTGAACAGAACCTGAGACATCAAAGCATCCTGAGGGGGACTGAACACCATTGTAATACTGAAATGGGAAATTTGTGCTGTAACTACAGTAATTTAGTAGACTGTGCCTGACAAAAAACTCAGATATTGATCTCAGTCCTTCCTTTGAAGTTCTGGTTACCAAATATATCTACTGTGTCAAGAGTTACAGGATTTATCTTGTAATTCTGATATAAAAGTGAAATTGGAGTTTGCCCTGCAGTTTGTGACAGCAGGGATTTGCCTGCATGCACTCCCAGTGCACTTAGACTCTCAATCCCTGGGGGGGAAGGGGTGGGTTCAGGACCTCCCCAGCCAGTCTCTGCATTGATAGGACATACAACTGGTTTGGTTCGATGGACTGGTGTGCCACAAAGTGCTCAGCTGAACTCCTGCTGGCTTCACTATGAAGTGTTTGACCAATTTCGACAGCTGGTCTCCAGGGCGGCATTATGAACAGCCTTGCAGATTCCCCCTGGGCAGCTGCTGCTTCATTCTCCTGCAGCAGAACTGACCAAACTATACACAAATAGGAGACCTGTATGGTCAGTAGGAACGGTTTCTGCAGGTGCAGGAAGTGTCACATGGGAAAGGCCTTTGTACATACTTGAGATAAGAAAAGCTTTTACATAGCTGAAGAAAATCAGTAGCAATGGATCTTGTCTGTGTAGGTGTGATCATGTAGGACGATGTCCAAGCTGTGTATAAAAAAACCCCATTACTAGAGTTTGGGGTGCCTCACCTGATCCAGCTGAGGATGCTGCTGCAATGGCCATTGCAGACCCCCATCACCAACCAGACAGCTGATCGTCCTGTCTGAGACATTCAATTTCCCTTGTGAGTATGATGCTATGTAGAGACCTCAATCTATCAGTTTATCTAAAAAATATTCTCTATCAGTCTTGGCAAAACTACAGAAGAAACCTTATCTTCACATGTAGAAAACTAATAAAGTCTTTATGGTGGAGCCCTAAAAATAATTGATATCTTTCAGAGATGCAATGATCATCTTAAAATAATTCATTTTTAATGTCTTCCTAATAAACAGTGGATGCTTTTCTTCCTCACAGGTTGTTAGCAATCCTGTAGAATTTTACAGCACAAACATGGTACCCTAGTAAGTCTAACTATTAATGATGCATTCTCTATAATTTCTTGTCGCATTAAACTTCACAGTATCTTCCTTACTGTTGGAGTGAAATTCATATGCCACCACTCTTTCAAGTCTCAGGAAACTGCTGCTACTTTAGAGTTTATCACCTCCAGGGGAAGAAAGGCTAGAGAACTGACCATAGTGGATAAAATGAGTTTGTATGAAAATAATACAGTAGATATTAGCAGCTGTGCCACAGATTTAGATTATTTCTGTGTTAGTAGCAATTAACATCAGCGTACTGCACTAATGTCTTAAAATCTCACCAGCTAAGGGGAGATTTTACTGAATTTAAAAAAACACAATCATACAGGTTTTAATTTGGAAGAGGAAAGAGATAAAAGAGAACTGGCATGGAATTAACAGTGAAAATTTTCCTATATGGTGTGTCTGCACAATTTTAATATATAGCCACTCTTAATAGATGTGAAGAAGATTTACAGGCTTTCCTGATCAGCTCACAACAGGCCATAGTACTGTGTTGCCATATCACCTACCAAGCAGGAGAACTGGAGACACGTCTCTGTGTTAGTCCAGGTTATCCACAGTGGCTGTGGAGAGTCTGTGAGGAATTTCAATGTACTTTGATGTCTTTAGGAAAGAAGACGTTCAAAGTTTTTTTAAGTTTTTCTCTGAAGCGATGAATTTGCTCTCAGCTTTCTGCTGTTTCTCCCACAGCTTCATGTGTCTTGGTGAGAGAAAGGATAGTTACCAACTGAGCCATGTATTTTCAGGGTCACCATTGCATTCCAGCTGCCTCAGAGGCCTACTCAGTCCAAAAGCCAGTTCCTATAATATCATGTTAATACAAAATGTTATTATTTATCTAAAGAGCATACAGTACTTCCCACCAGCACCTTTCCTGACTTCATCTGATGAGCTCAAACACTGTGGGTGTTCAGAAGAGTGCCCCATAAATTTGGTTTTTACATAGAGTGGTCATATCTGGAGCCTGAGGAAGAGCATTCCAGAAACGCAGAATTGCGTTTGGTGTCTGGGAACCAAATACATGATTGTTCCCAAATAGCCCAAAGCAAATCTGTTAGCAAGTCTGAATCACTGGTGCTGATCTAAAAGCTTTTCTTAGTAGACACTGGTTTCTCTTCTTCTCCCTATTTTGGTGATTTATGTTGATTTTTCACGAGATGACGGAAAATCTGCATTGCTAGGGTTTGGGGTCTGGGGATTTGGCTTGCTTTCCTTGCACTTGCACATGGGCTTTCCAGGTACTGCTCCCTGCCAAGCTGGCCCTGCCCAGTGGCTTTGGTACAGTGCTCCACTTGAGGCCAGATCCTCCAGTGCTTGATGCACTACCTGGGGAGACCATGTGTGTGTTGCGGGGGCAGCAGAGGTGAGGCACATGGAAGGGATGCCAGGAGCAGCCCACAGTGCCCTACACCTACCCCCTTTGGCTGTTTGGGTGACACACCAAATACACCACTCTATTTCCCACAAAACAGCACGATGCTGCTTGCCTTGCCTGTGCCCTCATTCCATGCCCTGTACAATGTGTTTGCTAAAAATACAAGTAGGAGACACAGCCCTTTCAGCTTATACAACCCACAGCTGATGGTATAGATCCAGCTGGATGGTACAGTCCGATGTGGAAAGGCAATCTCTGAGTTTGTCCTCATCTGAGCAAAATATGCAAGGGAACAGAGGTTTGGAAAAACCACCCACAAAGCACATACTTACAGGCACGTACACATACGGGCAGTTACTGACCAGATTAACCAGCAAAGCCAGAACTGGAATTGCACCACAGGTTTCTGACAGCCTAAACAACAGAAACGGTTATATGAGTTTTCCTATCTCTGGTTTGCTGCCTGGCAGTCGTCCTTGCTGCTTTAAAGCTCATGTGGGTTTTGAAATAATATGGTACTAAGGATGTTAACCTCACTTACATCCCTGGGAAAATTATTAAGCAAGTCCTTTTGCAGCACATTTCTGGGAACAATGAAGAGAAGAAGGTGACTGAGAGTCACCTCCAGCACAGGTATCCAAGGTTAAATTGGGCCTAACCAGCCTGTTACCCATGATAATATGACTGGATTTTTGGACAATGGGAGACCAGTCACTTACCTTGACTTTAGCAAGATTTTGAAAACTGTTCTTACAGTATTCTTGTATCCCTGTTTTGATGTTATGGTCTGGATTGGTAGACAAACAGATGGGTAAATATCTGGTTGGATGGTCAGGTTTAGACAAAGATAGTGGTTAATGGGACATCTGCCTGTAGACTGCTAACAAGTGTAGTGTTATAGGGGACTTGTCTGATTTAACGGATGGTCAGGTTTAGACAAAGATAGTGGTTAATGGGACATCTGCCTGTAGACTGCTAACAAGTGTAGTGTTATAGGGTCTGCCCTAGGACTTGTTTGATTTAACATCTTTACCAATAACCTGGAGGATTACAGAATAAACTCCTATCAAGTCTGACATTGTTACTAGGTTGGGGGGACCAGTCAATTTACAGCAGGTCAGGGCTTCTATCCCAAGGGACATGGACAGCCTGGAGCAACCAGCCTCATGAGATTGGACCCAGTGCTGACCCCTGGGGTACACTGGCAGTTACTGGGTTCCAACCAGACATGCCACTGACCAAGCATGAATTCCCCTTGATGAAGCCACACTGAGTCCTGGCAGCAAAGACAGCCAATGGTAGCAGAACCAGAGATTGAGGAGGAGTAGTTATCCACCTCTACTGAGCACTTGTAAGATGACATCTGGATTACTGAATCCAATGCTGGGTACCTTAATACAAGATAGACTGAAAAACTGGAGAGAGTTTAGGGGAAACCATCAAGGTGGTATGAACAGGAGGACTTGACCAGTAAGAAAAGTCTGAGGGAGCTGGGCTTGTTCAATCTGGAGCAGAGAGATCTTTGGCGCAACCTAATGGAAGCCCCCCATCTGTACAAGGAGGTCATTGAGGACACGGAGCCAGTCTCTTTACAGTGGTGCAGGTGGGAGGTTGGACCAAGACCCCTGAGTTTCCTCCCCACCTGAATCATCTTGTGATCCTGTGGTCCTCTGGAACTGTGGCTAACCTCTGCATGGCTGCTATCTGTCTCCAAGGAACCCTTTTCTCATTCCTTCATTTAACCCATTTAACATGACCTAGTAGAAGGTGTCCCTGCCCATGGCAGAGGGATTGGAACTAGATCTTTAAGGTCCCTTCCAACCCAAACTACTCTGTGATTCTATGATTATTCTTGTATTTCCTTTACCATAACCCAGTGTTGCACTGTTGTACTCGGTTGGGTACATCACTTCCTAAACTGAAGAGTGCTTAAGACTGGGCTGAAACCTGAGTATTATCCATATAGAGGACTGCTGTGATTTTTTTTCACTGTGAGGATATACATAGAAGTTTGTAGAGCTTGATGTTCATATAAATACATTTACCTGTGGGAGGGTAATGACTCATCTCTGAATTTTGGAAATGGAAGTGATGAGTGGCTTGTTTTGTGGAGATAGGCTTTTACACCATCTGCAATGCTGTCATGTTACTGTGAGTAGACCCAAAATGCAATCAGAACAACACTGGAAAATAGACTTCTGTGAGAAATTCCACTGGCCATACTGTGGGAATCTTCAGTTTATATGAAAAATAAAACAGCCTTGTTCTGAAAGCTTTCTACCTGTTCCTAGAAGTTAGAGACTATGTTTAGCCTTGAAAACTGAGGCTTTATCTTCTTTCTGACATGCTTGCTGGCATTAATTCATGTAACCATTCGAATTTATTTCAACCTTGCAGAATCCTTGACCTAAATTGCACCTCTATCAATGTGTTTGCTCCACAGTCTAATTATCTACTGTAGGGAATGGATTTTGTCAGTTTTCATTCTGCCAGACTTCGGTTTTGTTAGCATATCTCCTTGTTCTTGCATTGCAAGAAAGAGGGAATGGAAGTTCCCCATCTACCTTTTCTATCACATTCCTTTATTTAGCATAGTTATTTCTCATTTCCTCTTTTTAATCTTCTTTCTAAAGGAAACAATTCCACTCTTTTCAATCTCCCTTTAAATGTTTTTCTGTGTTCTTAATAATTATGCCCTGCTCTCAAGCCCTCTGTAATTCTGTGCCATTTTTCTCAAAAAATGGTGGCTGGTATTGTAGAACTAGCAACATAATTGCATTACTTTTGCAGTATTCTTCCCCAGCCCATTATTTTAAGCAGTCTGTTATACTGTTTACTTTTTTCCGTCACTGTGATGCATGCATTAAGTAGAGGTTCCAGTGACCTATCTGTAATGATATCCAGCTTTTTCTTTTTTCCTTTGGTGATAAATCCAACATACTTCTAAGTCAACTGTTGAACAAAAAGTATTTTGTGGGTTTTGGTCTTTTTTTTTTTTTGTACTTACCAACTTTACATTTCATTTGTCTGTATACTGTCTGTTCTGCATTCTGAAGTTCTTCATCCTATTTTCATGTTCTGAATAACCTAAATATCTTTATCAGATTTCAATTTTTTGGACAGATTCTGTAGGCAGAATTCTGCCAGTTCTTTTCTGTCGTTCTTGTTCAGTGATAATGCTTTTTTTCTTATGCCTAGTGAGTCTTCAATTTTGGTTTTCTTCTGCTGGGAATGTTATATTCCTCCTGAAGCAAGCAGACCTACAAACTTCCTCCATTGCCTATTTTCCACAGGTTCATCCATAAATAACACAACTCACAGATAGAAACAGGAATAAAAGAAAGAGGCTAAATGGATTTCCAGCTCAGTCCCCTGCATTTTCAGATTATCATGTAGAAGACATTAATTCAGAAGTTGTCTATAAAAGCATCCATTCCTTCTCACATCCCACCACACGGAAAACCACCAAAGACCAAATTTAGGTTAAGTTTTTTAAAGTTTGAAATTTTATCTGCAGTGTAAATAAAAATTTTGAAAAACATTCAGATAGTGAGCAGCCCCATTCAAAGACATTGCTAGCACATTGGGACATTATTAATTTAGAAGTAAAATTTACAAAGTGGGTTTTTTTAATTTTTTTTTTTTTTTTGATAGCTATAGTTCAGTAGAAAAAGAAACAAGAACACACCTGCTAGTTGTGGAGGCTTCCTGATCCATATGCCTAATACCATGGGAGAAGATTTATTCAGAAACTTCCTTTCCTTCCTTCTCTCATGATCATCCATGGTACAGCATAAGCTCATCAATATGGCCTTAAGAGAAGGAGATTAAGAAAAAAGAACAATTATTATTTTAACAATGATTACAGTTATGAAGATTTTGCATGTAGTACTACATAGTATTTGAAGATCATTAAATTCCATTTTGTCATGGTTTAACTCCAGCTA
>NW_010225167.1:3641-14153 GCF_000690775.1 Eurypyga helias | reverse complement strand
ACTTGGCCTTGTGGAACTTCATACACCCTTTTTCTGTTTCATCTTACCAGGCTATTGAGACTGACTTTTGAATATACGTTTTCTTTCTGTCCATATAAAATAGACATTCTGTCAAATAACTATTACATTTTCATTCCACACACAAGGGGAATGGTTTCTGAACAACTTCTAGTAACTGCTTGTGCTTAGAAAATGTGTCTGAGGTCGTGACCCAGCAAGGGTCTCTGCCTAAGTTTAATGGAGCATGCATAGCCTGATGGAAAGTGTTTTATGTCAGTGCTGGGAAAACTGAGGCCTAAGTAATGATGACACAAAGATTGCAGAGCAAGTGCAAGTCATAAGACAGAATGATGATGCAATAACATATCCTTAGAGAGTGTGTATTTTTAGGCGTGTGAGGTTTTCTCCAGTTATTTTTGTCTGGAGTGATGATGTAATTCTTCAGCACTTCCTGTAAGAGAGAGGTCTATTTTCTAGTAACCCTTTGTTAAAATGCTGTCAGTGAAATATTTTAAATTTTTCCAAACACCCTCGTTAGTCTTGAGAAGAGATTTCTGTTTCTCTTGCTCAGGTGTTCCAGACCTTTTATCGTATCCGTTGACGATATCATGTTTCAGAGGCCCGTTGAGGTTGGATCCTTATTACTGCTTTCTGGACAGGTAGGAGTTCATTTCATTTTGAAAAGGAGAAAAGCTTACCTTTGCTGTAGTCGCTGTTCATCACTGCTGATGACCAGTGCATTATGAGAGTGTGTGACTTCCCTCGTTAAACAGTGAAAAAAGCGTGTTCCCATTTTTCAGTGCAGTCTAACGAACTAGAACTCTTAACCGTGTAGGTCTGTTACACAGAAAAAAACTACATCCAGGTTCGAGTGCACAGCGAGGTTTATGATGCAGATACCAGGGAGCACCAGACGACCAATATCTTCCATTTTACATTTGTATCGGAAAATGAGGTCCCACGGGTTGTCCCCAAAACTTACGGAGGCAAGTATCCGATTCATGCGTGGTCAGCACAGCTCTGTGGGCAAGACGGCTTGCTTTCTGTTGAAACCTTGGTAATTTCCATAGGTGAACTATTGGGATTTGAAAAATTTAACAGGATTTCATGGCACACCACATCTGTTTTATGCTTGGAAGACAGTGGGGATTGCTTCTTGACCTTACCATTCTGGGTGGTTGCCCAGCGTTGATGCTAAGTTGCCAATATAGTTGTCTCTTTTTTTTTGTTCCAGAGTCCATGTTGTATTTAGATGGGAAACGACACTTTGCTGCAACCATGAAAGAAATCTGAGGGGCACCGAACGCTGCCATCGGCAGTGTAGCAGCGCGCTGTCTCAGAAAGATTTGTCACCAGAGGTGTCTGACAGACAGGTGCTTGCAGTACTGGAAGAAAACTAGCCCAAAACAAAAACCCCAAACCCCACAACAAAAAGTACCTTTTTAGTGCTATTTATGTGTTTGCATATATTTGGATTTTTTATTCTCTGCTACTGGGGTTTGTTGACGTTTACTTTTACATGCTGATGCTGGGGGAAAAAAGGCTGAAAAACGACAATCTTAAGCTTGAGATTGCTTCTCTTTTGTCTGCTTTGAGAGATCTCTGTATGACCGTTGCTGTCTTGTCACCGAACACCTCTCCTTGTGTTTCCCTGAGAAGGGCTAGAAGCTCTCTCGGAAAAACGTCTGCAGTAAGCAGATGCACACGAAGTTCCTGTGTACGTCAGGCTTAGGGTCTCGCTGCCTTTTTAACAAGGACGCGTGCGTCCGGGCAGCAGCACAAGCGCAGGGTTACTGGTGTGTGCACAGTGTAAAGCAGGTGTTCCCTATCGCCTGGGATTTTACAAGGTTGTTGCTGCTTCTCTTTTGGGTGGTTTCGTGTTCCCTTGGGAGGAAACTGTTTTTTGCAATGAAATGAGGTGGCCAGATGGTCTCTTCTAGCATTGTTTGTGTACAGCCATTCCTCGCCAGCCTTTTCTAACCCCTTTTTTTAAAAAAATAGAACTGCACGTGATTTCCCTAATGAATTATTTCTTCTGGCCTGTAGGGCAGAGATCTGAGTGGTGAGATTGGGTGGGACTGGGAACTGACATTGCAGAGCAGAACATTTGGTTTGTTAGGGATTGGGAGCAGGCAAGGTAAAATGCTGCTCAAATCATTGTGGTTACACTTGAGGCTGGAGTTAGGGGTCCAGAGAATCTGTTTTGAGCAGCTCCCAAGTCAGCTGCTGAATGGAGGGAGGATTTGTATCCCACCAAGGGGTGCTACAGCTAGAGGACAGCCTCCTCAGCTGGATTATGGGTCTGGTTCCTTGGTAGACTGTAGTGAAATACGAATATTGCAGAGCTTTAGAGGTCGCCAGCTTTACCTGCGAAGGACGGGGTCATTCCCCACCATGGAGGGTCCACCATGGTGGACGTAGCCATGGCATGTGAGCAACAGGAAGAAAGTACTTGATACTGAAGTGCTTCCGGTGTAGTGAAGAAAGTTTTAATGATCTCCAGTATCTGTCAGATAAAGCCCAACACGCTGAAGTGAGGAAGGTGAGTGGATGGGAGGAATCGACTTTGAGCAGCGAGGATGATCACAAGCACAAAATTGGACCTCTGACACCTTCATACCAAGACTGACATCCTCTCTGATCAAGACACGCAAAGAGTGTTGGGTGTCAGTGGTAGTTTAGATGGGTGAAATAGGGTGTCTTATAGTACCCGAGAATAGACTTTGGCTTCCCTGCTAGGCTTAAAATATTTGGAATCGGGAAGCAACAAGTAGGGATGATGTGAATCAGCACAGATGCATGAAACGGGTTGATAAAATAACGCAACATGCTGAAATTTAACCTCTGAGTAAGAAAGTTGGACAATCAGGCCCAGCTTCCTTTGGCGCTAGGACAGGGTGAAGTTCCTGGCCCCTCACCGCGGGTTGCCATTCCTGGCAGGAGGACGAGCATTGCGGTACCTCAGCTTCTCCTTCCCAAGATGCAGCTGCTGATGTGTGGCAGCCAGGCGTTTTCCTGCGGAGGCACAGGGGTGCTGCCTGGCCTAACGCATGGCAGTGGTAGCAGGCTCTTGGTTCCTTGCGTAGTTCCTCTCTTCAGCCACGCCCCAGAGCTGGTTTGGCTGTGTGAGGTTACAGTCTTTAAGGGTTATGACACTCTGGATATACAGTATTTTCTGTTTTCCTCCCTTAAAAACTCTGGAAACTGAATACACTAGACTGACCAGACAAAGAACTGAAACTCTATCCCAGTTTCTTCCCCCCCTCCTTGCTGCATGGGTCACTGTTGGCAAATAAGTAGGAAGGCAGGAACTGGAGGGATCTATTCCAGAACTGTGTGTTGCTCCTGACAGTCTGCAGGCTTTTATCATCGACCCAGTGGTCCTACCTGGGTCGCGTTTGTGTAATGCTTGGAAGTTAAGGGGGTACCAGGTTCTTCCTCTACTGCCTTTTCAGCTGTATTTAAAGAGGAATTTATTGTAATTTCCAAATTCAGCTTTTGGGAAGGGATGGGAGAGGAGAAAGAGGTAATAGAGTAAGGAGGAAGGCGTGACACCAGAACCTCTGGATACAGTGTAAGAAAGCAAATCTTGAATGAATCTCAAATGAAGATGGGTTTAAATTGACACTGGGGAGGTTTAGCTTAGATATCAGGAAGAAGTTCTTCACGGAGAGGGTGGTGAGGCACTGGAACTGCTTGCCCAGAGAAGCTGTGGATGCCCCATCCCTGGAAGTGTTCAAGGCCAGGCTGGGTAAGGCTTTGAGCCACCTGGTCTAGTGGAAGGTGTCCCTGCCCATGGCAGGGGGGTTGGAACTAGATGATCTTTAAGGTCCCTTCCAACCCAAACCCTTCTGTGACTCTCTGATTCTATGCTTGGAAGAGTTATTGTGCTTTCAAGTTCACAGTAACCTGATTGCGTACTGCCACTGCAGCAGTTACAGAAATGTAGGCACAGTCATATGGAATGCGTGTGTATATACATATGTAAAAGATGTATCTATAGTAATAAACAGCATAGAACCCATGCTCACGTATTTTTTACTCTGAGAAGGTAAACTCCAGGTTGTTGCCCTCTCTGAGAACGGACTGAACGTTCAAGAGTGTCATTTATGCACGTCGCTGTGTCCTTTGCACGTGAGGGAAAATTCTCAGGTCTCGCCTTTAGAATGAAAATACTTTTAACATCGCAATTAATGTGGAGTCAATCGCAACTTAATTACCGACCCACTAGTCGCTGCTCTGACTGACCGTCACCACACAAGCCTGAAGGTAGTAGAAAATCCTTTTATTTATAGTGAAGCTGTCTGTGTAACTGGCTGTGGCTTTGCAGTGGAAAGTGGGTGTTTTTGTGCCATTGTGTTTTGGAAAAACCATGAGGAGGAGGCAGTCTGGGTACCTGGATTGCCTCCCTGAACCCAATCACTTAACAGCAATACAAAAGGAGGTTTCCGTCTGACTGACGGACCACCGTGCCTGAAAATGCGCTTTGTTTTAAATGTCTTTATTTTTTTTGTGTCCAAAAAAAAGCTAAACTTACTTACTCAGACCTACTGTAGCCTCTGGTAGCCCTTCTTTGAATACGTGCGATTCCTTGGCAGCCAAGCCATGGTGTAGACGATGCTGGGAAGAAGCTGGCTGCAGCTGGCGCAGTGTGGGCCGTCGTTCAGACACCTGCTCTCAACATAGCGCCTGCTTGAGGGGCTTTACTGTGCGTTCAGGCCAGCCTTTGGCTGGTTTTTGCTGCTGAGGGCCATTGGGCGCGAGTGAGAGCAAGCTGGCTGCAGAGGCAGGGAAGGCTGCCGAGGAGAGGGCACCAACACCATTTTTAAGGCAGGCACGAGTGTTCTGTTTGTGCCTTGGGCTGCTTATGGAGATCTGTGTAACAGCTGGGCCTGTGTTCGTCACGCAGCTGTCGCTGGGAGTCATTGGAACATTCTCTGTGTGGATGTTAAAAGCTGTAAACAGAATCCCAAGTAAAATTTAAGCAGCTGAGCTACAGCCTAGTAACATGAGAAACCGCCTCTGCCCGCTGCCCTCCGGGCTCCGAGATCACACGGGCTGGAGCAGTGCATTACCAGCCTGTGGCGTTTGGCATAGGTCCCGCTGTGCCTCCCTTACTCTCTGGATAGGATCAGGAACTCCTCCTTGTCACAGGGCTGGCAGGGACTTGGGGCTGGGGTTTGGAGTTCTGCTTGCCCTGGCCATGGTCCCCTCTGCCCCAGGAACGTGCGCAGGCGTTGCTCGTATCGGAGCCGAAGCAAAAGGCAAGCGGCTGCCTCTGCTCTCCGCCTTCAGTGGCCAAGCCAGAGAGCGGCTCCATACCCCCCGAAGTCTACAAAATCGGGTGATGGCACGACTGCACTGAAGTGTCTTCCAAGGACGGCCCTGGTGAAGGGCTGACACTGGCCTTGGATGCTGTTCTTCCAGCTGCACAGGCTCTAGGACACTACGTTAGAAAGAGGGAGAGCAGGAAGGAGCAAGAGAAGACTGCTGTTATGGAAGGGCTCTCCAGTGCGCACAACTGCGACCTCTATCTTAGAAGGTGGTGTTCTTTTTCCCTTGGAAAGAAGGAGTTCATGTACACGAGCCACAAGAGTTCCTGACGCTCACCAGACGTGTCAATACTAACCTTGGCAAAGACTACAATCCCCCTCCCTCCCGGAGCCGCGGTTAACGCGCGGAGCGGCACAGGACACTGTGTACATCTGTTAACAGCGCAGGGCCAGGGCACCAGATCAGACCGTGTGAAACGGAATCGATCTTATCAGCATACACACCGCAGATCCAAGCATGGAAAAAAAAATCACTGCTTCAGCTCTCGAACCACATGAACCGGCGTCGCTGTATTTTCTTCAGTGCGGTTGTACCGATTAACGAACCGCAGAATTTGTTCTTAGCAGTTTAAAAGTGTTTTCCAGCTTTGGACAGACTGGAAATTCAATGCAGCCACTGTCAGTTATTTCTGGCCTTCGGGTCAGATGCTGTCGCCCCTGGACTACAGACTAACGTACCATAACCAAGTGGCTCTTCCCTAGCTCTACCTCCTAGAATGTGACCGAGCAGACAAGACTTCTGCAGAGATCAGGCAGTCCATCAGTAGCAAAAGGCATGAACCTAAGCCCGAGATGCTAAGCAAAGTAAATTTTGGGAAACCCAAGCATCTAAACAAGGCTTCCAGGGCAAAGGTACTTCGGAATAATGTTCTCTGGCAACTGAAGGGGCGCCCGTGCTTCACCCGCATTACCCATTGCAGCAACAAGACCTTTAGTGGTCCACTGCAGGTACGTATTAGACAAACTCGTGAAAGTAACAAAATTAATGAAATTTTATTGGCAAAAATCAAGTTGAATGTGACCTGTGTCATTTAACAGAAGCGAGCCTCAGTTTAGCTTATCAAAATACTTCAGTTTTCCAGCTGGATCTGGAATTATCTGTGCAAGAAAGAAAATGAAAACGTTAAAGCCTAAAACCAAAACCACATAAGCACAACAAACTTTTAAGCCCAGAACAGCACAGTATTTCAGAATACAATGCTAAGGCCAACCCACAAGCAACACCGAAGAGTAATTTATCAGTTGACGTGATTACTGTTTATCTCTGAAGGTACCTAACAACAGCAGCAGAAAGATTTAACTAACTGGGGAAGAGAGAGTGCAGCCTGCCAGAGGAAGAATTTTGGTAGCTAGGAGAACGTACATCTAGGCCACTTGCCTCAAAAGCAAGAGACGTTAATGAATCGACGTCTGTAATCAAGAGTCTTAGAATTTACTTACAGTTCTTCCCTTGGCCACCACACTCTCATGGCTTCCTCTGGTTTGATCTAATTAAATCAAACACAGTTAGAAGGTGTGGCTACATCTTTGAGAAAGCCTTTTTCGAACTGCTCTGCTATTTAAATTATCTGCATCCTTTGCAGAGAGGAGAACGAGAATGCTTATGTATGTAGACCTGTAAATTGGCAGTACTGGGGCTGTTAATCTCAGCGCCATAAGGCTGTTTTTAGGAAGTATGTTAATGTCGTCTTATTTAGGTGATCCATGGTCACGGAGGGCAGAACTTTTCAGCACCAAAATACACCCGTTAGGCTGGCCGGCCCTCTTTCATTTTACAGTCTTAACGTCCAGCTTCCCCTACTAAGGCACTCTTCTGCGAGCTTGAGAGGTGACTCCTAGCCTCAAGTCATCCTGGGAAGCTTTCACATCCAGCAAGGAAACACGGTTTAACATCCCACTCTTTTTACTATCTATCACCATGCTCACTACTCCGCTTAGAGGCTGCTGGGATGTGTTTTGTTGAGACAGCTCCTGAACAGCAAGGCGCCCTCATCACCGGCTGGTTCGGAAGCCAGGCACGTGCCCGAATACGTGCCAGCGATCTCAGCTGAGCCAGGTGGCTCAGGCCTCTAGTCAGTCTCGTTACCCTGCTGAGGCTTGATGCAAGCCCGGAGAACACAAACGGGTTCAGTGGGTGCTCATCGGCACCCCCGCTCCTCTGCCTGCAGTCACCTCTGGGCCAGTCGTAACACAGGGCAGCAGAGCAGTGCTCTCTGCTGGGGTGCCGAAAGCGCACGCCGTCTGCAGATGCTGCAGCGGCCTGGCAGCTCCTGTCTGCCTCTTAATTGGGTAGTGCCGGGGGTAGAGCCACAGTAAGGCTCAACAGAACCAAGAATTTACTTGGACAAATAACTGAGAAGAAGGACGGACGCAAGAATTTCCAACTTCCTCCCAACAGGTGTTAACAGGGAACAAAGTTCTTGGTCACAAACTCATTGCTGCTTGAGAGCGTTTTCTTAGGCAGGGAATTTGAAACAACCGGAATACGTCTAGTGTGAGGGAAACTAATGAAATCAGTAGTCATCCAAAAGACCTGACTATAATAATGTGGGAGTTTACTTATACGATCGCACTGAAAGTTGTGAGGATTCTGGACTTGGCTTTAATGGAAATGACAACTGAGTGGTTTTAGTAGTACATGCGTTAAAAGAGAAGCAGTGACTTACTGTTTCACTGCCAGGTTTCCAACCGGCAGGGCAAACTGGAAAAAAAAAAAGGAGAAAGTCAGTACAAGTATTTGTACACACGCTCACCCTTGCGCACTTAATATTCTTTCTGAACTTGAAGTAAAACAGCACACCGGTGTCACACATTAAGTATCTGCAACCACTAAACATGCAGTTTTCTTTATACGTGGGATGGCGGCATAACAGTTTGTACCCGATACCACCTACCTCACTGGAAGCCCTGTATCTCTGGATGGATGCCTATGCCTCAGTTTAATTCTCGTGCCCTTCCAGCTACAGTACTGGCAAAGCAGTACCTGAGGAGGAACACCTACTCTAGTACAAACAAGTCTCACAACAGAAGTCAGGTGACGACACAGTGGCCAAGGTTACTTTCCTTGAAACCATTTTTTTTAGCAAAGAAACCAGTACAAAGGTTCCACCAGAGACTGAGCGATTTTATCTAAAGCCTCGCTCAGGAGCAAAGGGATTACAGCGTGCGGGCAACGTGCAGTGTGGCCGAGGGCCCCGTCAGCACCTGTACAGTTGCACATCATCTGGAGTGAAGCTCATTATCTGTTCAGAGCTCTCCCTCCCAGGCTACAGCCCCATGAGTTACACCATATGACGCTGCGTTAAGGCACACTGTTGGACAAAATACCACAAACGCGATCAGGGATTGCGGAGAACTCTCCCATTCTCTGCAAAGAATCCAAAAAGGCAACTAGGGATGCAAAAGCTGGCGAGATTCCACCTACAGCTGGAAAAATCGTGGTACCCTGGAAACACACTGCAGATCAGTATTCTGTAAGACAGCTTTGTAACTAAATAAGAGAGGTTAAATCTCCTTAGTCAAATGAGTGTAGCCTAAGTATCAGCATCTCTCTCTTCAAATCTGTACAGCAAAGCAGAGCAATGATTTCTACCTTCATATAAAGGTACTTTCAAGTGCCAGGTAAAACTGACTTCAAATGGCAATTGAACTGCTGCACGTGTGTATTAGTACTGAAACAAATCTTAAAACCAAAGAGAATGTGTTTATTTAAACACATCAGTTAAAGAAATGTGAAAAGTTCACCCTATGCTTGAGCTAGGGGATACGAATCCTTGAGACAAAGTAATGATGGGAAGCCGGCGAGGTTGTCAGGGGAAGATGATCGCATAGTGCTGGCAAAGAAAACACACGTAAGGGCAGCCCGACTCTTGCAGGATCACTGCGTATCCTGACGTGAAGCACTCTCCATTACCTGTCACAGATTCTCAGCGACAGACACAGGACAAGGATGGCCTGCAGCTCAGTTATTTTAGTACGCTCAAATGTACTGCAGTATTGGGCCTGATTCTTCATGGCCTCATATTACGCTCTCCATTCTCAGGGATGCAAAGCAAAATACGAATTACTACACCAGAAACAACCTATGGAGGTACCAGGACCACAGACTCTTGTGGCAGGGCAATCAAACCACCGCATTCACTGCATGAGGCTAGACTCTAATGCGACTGAGTACCTTTCTCCCCAAACCCTGCAAATACAGCTTCCAGTCTAAGTAAAACAATCTCCCACAAGAAAGTAGTTGAAAGAGCACCTTCTCCATGTTTGTCGGTGTATTGGAATGCTTGTACTAAACGAAGCGTTTCATCCACTGATCTCCCAACAGGAAGGTCATTCATGGTGATCTGTCGAAGGATTCTCTTCTCATCAATAATGAAAAGGCCTCTGTGAAAACATTTTTTTTTGGGGGATATGTGTTAGGAAACAGAACTAATTAGTGTTGCATTTACACACTATTTTATGTCTGTTGGATGGGAAGAATCTGATCTCTGCAAACCCCGTACAATACTCGCCGCCTTAGAATACTACTGACCTACTGTTCTTCAGCCAGGGGATCAGATGACGTGAGCTGATGGCAAGTTAAAACCAAAAAAGAACAGTTCTTTGCAGAACATAAAACTGAGCTTTGGCAGGCCCAGCCAGGGGATGTTTCAGAGCCTGTGACGTTACAGAGATCCCAGCAGCAACTAAGCAAGTTTAGAAAGATGCATCTCCATAGGCCAATAGTTACCCCTAGTTTTAACTCCACTTGGACTTGGGAGGTCCCCGAGTAACTGCACTTCTGGGGTTTGCTGCACATCTGCCTGGCCCTAGGTATGTGCTGATGGCTGCTGTTAAAGAGGATATGAACCTCCACCCCTTTTCTGACTCACTATGGCTTTATTTTTGGGTGTGTTCTTCAACATATATTTTCTCTCTCAGCATGAATCCCCAAGTCAAAGGTGCTCTCAAAGACAAATTTCAAATGCCTCTTTAGATAGCAAGTACTGCTCCAGCAGAACAAAATGAACTGTAACCAAGTGAAATACCTAAGTGTATGCCCTTGATCTTCCAGATATACACCATAATCCTTTGAAATTTGGTGTGTCAGATCTGAAAGGAGCGGAATCTTCATAGGTCCAAGTCCCCCTTGTTTTCGAGGAGTATTAATCCTTTGAAAGAAAATGAGACACACATGTTA
>NW_010225167.1:0-3619 GCF_000690775.1 Eurypyga helias | reverse complement strand
ACACAAAGTTAAAAGCTACAAGGCAGAGCAGCACAGACAGAAGGCTTTAGTGCAAGTGTCATTTTTCTTCTGCACACAAGGGACACGAATACTATTTATGGTTTGAGCATAATGTTCAGTAGATCTTTCACAGTTTTTGGCCACATCTATTAATAGTGACCTCTTTCTTACCAGCCACATTCGCTTTATACTGCTGTGCTCACGAACCGGGACAGTGCAACGCCTTTACACATACTTGCAGATAGATATTTACAGATACAGGACAAGGGGTAACGGGTTTAAACTGAAAGTGGGGAGGTTTAGATTAGATATCAGGAAGAGGTTCTTCCCGGAGAGGGTGCTGAGGCACTGGAACAGGTTGCCCAGAGATGTTGTGGATGCCCCATCCCTGGAAGTGTTCAAGGCCAGGCTGGGTGAGGCTTTGAGCAACCTGGTCTAGTGGAAGGTGTCCCTGCCCATGGCAGGGGGGTTGGAACTGGATGGTCTTTAAGGTCCCTTCCAACCCAAACCATTCTGTGATTCTATGATTGCATCCTTATCTCAGTTTTTCTTTTCTAAGTATTTTTTTTTGGAGTGAGAGATGATGTATTTCAAGCAGTACATATTGAAACAAGCATCTGAGGTAAAGGCACTTCCAGAGGCTAGGGTTAAAAATTGTTACCACTGAAAACTATTAAACACGTGTATCAATAGCATCATGTTTTTACATGATGGAATACCTACACAGGCTGCAAATCTGGGGGACACAGATAGACCCATGAATAATTTCTAGTAAAAGACGAGGATAAGATACATACCATGCTAAGTGTGTGAACTTTGAGTCCACGGAACAGGCTACTACTTCAGTATTTATTGCTCTGAATTCTTCAATTCTGTCACTGAAGGCGATGATCTCGGTCGGGCATACAAACGTACTAGATAATTTAAAACCAGACAACGTCAAAATTTCACGAGACATCCAGTAAATGCTCTGTTTAACTTAAAATGGTGGCTTTATCATAAATGATTTCACCTTTTACTTGTTTTTTCATTGCTTCTTCAAGTATTTAAGCAAAATGCTGCTTCACAAAGCTTCCAGCATCAGACTCTACCTTAGTTATAAACCGTTTATCATTGAAGAAGATTGTAAACCTACAGTTAGCTTACAATCTATATTCAAGTTTTTTTAGTTACTTTCTTTTAGGCTCTATGAGTGGCTGAATTTAAGCATAATATGCCAATTTTTTTCAGAGGAACATACTAAAATTTCTTGTTACCAGGCATGTCTGCAAAGTTTAGCTAGTCTGACTTGAACTTTTTCCACTACAGAAGAAATAAAGTGATAAAGATCACAGTTTCTAGGGCCATGAAGCTAAGGGCCAAGATCTACATTATTTCCTTTATACTGTTATGCTAGTTAGGCATCTCTGCCCCCTTTCCTTCATTTTGTGGAAAAGAATGGGATTATCTAGTAGAAAGCAGAGGTGTTTTCACTCAACCAGTGAAGTTACTGGCATTCTAAATGAAGGAAGGTAATGTTAGATGTTCTTAGGGTGTCCTGGGAAGAACTTAAAGGGAAAATGTCATCTCTTAATGCCCTGTACACACACTGGAAATATACAGATGGGATGCTGTCTTCTGTTTGCAGCAGTGATTTACAGCATCATACAGAACATAAAGGTTGCTGCAGACTGAAAGTTATTTCAGTGGACATGCTTATCGGGACAAAAAATTGTCTTACAATTTTACCAATGATGAAATCATCATTTTACCACGATGAAAACACAAATGCAAAGAACGTATTTTCTTCTGTCGCTCCGTTCTTCTCCCCCAAACCCTTACCAAACAAAAAACCCAAGACCTCAAAAAAAGAGAACAATTAATAAATTACAAGTCTGGTGTAGCTGCACTCAGCCTTGGTATGTCTGTGGTGGTCTTACTTACAAGTCAAGAGGATAGAAGAAGAAGACAAGGTACTTTCCCTCATAATCTGTTAGTTTCAGCTCTTTAAACTCTCCATTAATGACTGCTGTTCCTTCCCAGTAAGGTGCTGGCTTGGAGACTGAAATGCGAAGAACATTAAATGTCAGAACACGAAGCACACCTTCGGAGCAAGCTGTTCATTAGCCAAGTTGTGAGCAAGGGCAACCCTTTTTCCTTTTGCTTGAAAAACCACCTCCTGCACACGGTTACATCGTGAAACTTTCTTACCTTAGAAAAGTTCACAGCTGGCAGAGGTTACACAATGATGAAGAAATGTCGGTTTCAGTACAGGTGGAAAGTAAATAATTTGACCAACTTGTGCTTATACACGAGGCCTTTGAATCCCTGATAATCAAGGCCACACAAACCTTATCTGGGCATGCTGAACTGATCACATGTGCACTACCAGCTCATGGCAGAACACCTGTTAGGCTGAAGGAAAAGCTGTTGCAAGATTTCAGGAACCCTCACTATTTAGCTACAAACAGCTGTTGTGAATCAGGATCCTAAGACGGTTCAAATTCATGCTGCTATTTTTTTTAGCCATAAAGGGAATTCAAGTCTGTCCACAAACAAAATATTTGTTACGACATGTTTAGAGACAAACACTTAAAAACACAGCGTGTATTTATTAGATTACAGGTCCTAAGCAAACAGTAACTTGAAGATAGCTGTGTTAAAAAAATCCAAGTAAAATGCATGAAGTGTGCTTACTGTTTCTGTCAAGAGGGATTAACCTTGAATTGAAAATATTAAAAGTTACTCTGCCAGGTACTGTTTTCATAGTAATGTGAATTCTGAGACAAAGGATAGGTATGCTGGAGATACAAGGTGATCTGAATATACTTGTGGTGTCAAGGACACTGACATACAGCCCCAGGAAACTGGGGAAATGCTGCTGAGAAGAATACAGAGAATCTTAATTATTCTGGATGAGGACTGCGTTGTTGGTCTCTTCTTTTCACAGGGCAACCCACAGCAGTAGAATGTAGTTAGTGAGGATCTACAAGGACTGCAAGCAAAGAACAACCCCCAGTTATCAGTCAGATCGTGCCCCTGAATGGGGCAGCCGTTTGCTTTGGTTTCACTTGACACAACCCACAAGGGACGCAGCAATACAAGTACAGAGAGTCAGTGGGTATGATTGGTAATTTCAGTTGGAATTTTTCTAGGAAAGGCTCTTCTTCCTCTCAAGCCTTCCGCATAATTCTTTCTGACCAGATTTCAAGCTCCAGACTTTTTTTTTTTTAATCGAGTCTGTGCGGGTACGGGGCCGTGTCAAAGGGAGAGCAAACATTAATGTTCACTTTACTTTGAGCCGTCCCCAAGGTTTCAAATGTTGCTCTTTGCAGAACAGCGGCACCCCTAACCTAATCCCTGCAGCAAAACATTGTCTTCAGCTGACCTCCAGATTACTAGGGACAGGGAAAAGAAATTAAAGTAAGATATGTTGTATCCTGGACCATTTTTACATGAAGATGATACTTTTTGGTTTAAAAATACTTGCCTAAAGTGCTGAAACAGCTTAAATTACAAAGGGAGGGAGAAAAAAACCTCCCAAACAAAACCGGTTACACATATTTTGACTGGTTTTCCACCTTTCCCATAGCATCTCAGGGACGGGCGGGCGGGCGGCGTGGCGAAGGACGTCCAACCC
>NW_010225166.1:15576-27418 GCF_000690775.1 Eurypyga helias | reverse complement strand
GGGGCCCAAAACTGAACCCAATACTAAACATGGCAACTGCTTCCCCAGTGCTGCTGGCCACACAATTTCTGATACTGGCCAGGATGCCGCTGGCCTTCTCGTTGGCCTTCACGTCATTAATATAAACACAACTTACTGCATACATACAGCACCTTGCATTTTTAATCTGATGAATTATCAGCACTTTATTAGGCTGTTTGTCTTCTTTTCTTCCCCCTTGGGCTGGGTCTGTTGTTATTTATCACCTGAGGGATGTGGTGCATCATTTGTGTGTAGAAATACTTACCCCGGGGGGGCTGGGTGCAGATTTATGTTGCGTGGGCAGGTTTTCACATGAAGTCGGGCTTTTCTTCTTCCAGAAGTAGAGGCAGGGTACGTGACATAAAAAGTTCATGTTGGAAAGTCAAAACACAGTTTGTTACCCAACGGTTTTCAAGCAGTGGGAATTCATTGGTCTGTGGACAATTATGTAACTTTTATCTCAGCACATCCACGTAAATTAAATAAATGCAAAGTAACTACTTTCTCCCTGACCAAGCGCTTCTTGCTTTTCCAGCACAGGCTCCAAAAAGTGCCTGTAGAAGTCCCATTTCTGAAAGAAGGAAAAATCCACCAGATTAGGGAACAGGTGGGACACTTCTGTTTTGTCAGGCCAGTCAGCAGTGTCCACGGAAGCCACGGGGCATGAAGCTGAGTGACACATGGGCAGATTCAGCAGCACAGAGCTCACTGGGTTTCAGCTCTCCGCATTCCAGCTGGCCTTTCTACACCTCGAAAGGCACTGCAACAGAAAGAAAAAAGAAAAAAAGTGAAGCAGGAGTTGAAATATATCCAACAATTGACATGTTTTGACAGCTTCTCTTTCAATTTGTTTCCTGTGCAAGTTAGGTATGGGTTTTTTTCAACAGCTTTATGAAACACAGTTACTTAAAGCCACTTGGCCCCAGCCCTACCCTTTAAGAGGAAGGTTTCTGAAATGCCTCTCAGGGTCACTGTGGGAAATAGCTCTTTAGCAGACGCTTGTGAGGATTCCCATCCTACGGCAGCCATAGCAGGAACATCCTAAAACCTCTTGCTCATAAAAATACTAGATTATTTCCAGATTAATTCTTCAAACTTCAACTATTCTGGGATTTTGTGAAATAGCTTCTACTCTCCCAGCTGGCTATCCCCTTCCCATTGCTGTATTCTGCCCTTTCTGGGAGGTGTCACTTACTCTCTCTCAGCTACCAAAGTTTGTGGGGCTTGAATCGTTCAGCACTGCCATCTCCCAGACCCAATCTAAAAAACGTACAGCTAATCAAGTCTTGGAGTTTTGTCACCCAGAAATGGTGTTGAAAACGTCAATCCTTTCAACATCTCTCATACAGCCACAGCAATGAACCTTCTCAGCTCGGCTGCCCCAAAATACCTGCAGAGCACGGCTGATGTGTCTGTAACCAGCCCAAAGAGGCTCGTTGTGGGGGGCCGTGCCCTGACACCTCACTGAGGAAGGGCAAGGCAAAGCAGAAAGGTCCAAACACCACTACTGAGTTTCAAAATAAAGTGAACTGGCCCAGCTTTATGTTTAGTAAGCAGTAAATAATCAGTGTCAGCCTTGCTTACTCAGTATACCTCTCCTTAATGAAAGTTAAATGTGCTTGCTACAGAGAGATCAGCCAAGATTTATTCTTTCTTTTAAACACACGGTAGCATGGCCTTGGTATTTATATAATCAGTTGCCCATAAAACATTGAGGAGAATTGCTGTCCCCAATGATTTAGTAGTAAAACTATGATCAAGGACACATGGGTTTATGAAAAATATATTATGCATATTTAACCCAGAAACAATCTCTTAAAATATTTGGAGAAAGAAAGACCGGAATCCTTGGAAGTGACTTTCAGTTAAGCTTTTAAATTAATTAGGATGTTATTTCTGTGTAACAGATAGACCATAAATTCGGTCTCCAATTAAATACTGGGTGAAAACTTCATGTCACATGTCACTGCTTGCAGATTTATCCACTGCCAGGTTTGACAAAAAGTTACTTGGAGAGACGCTCTTTTCTCCTTCTCCATGGGCACAGCAACTTCCCTCTGGGGAAACCAAGGAAAGCTGAAGGACTTGCCATTCTGTTGTTACATGGAAAAGAAAACAAAAAAAGTTTAATTACAATAATCACACAAGGCACAGATTTTTTTTTTTTCCCCCTCTAATTCTGGTCAAGATTTCACTGGAATTTCTCTGTCATAGTCCTCCAAAGCCTCTGGTCTCTGGAGGAAGCCCCCAGTGCCTGGTGCCACATTAGTCCTCAAAGGGTTAATGAAATTGCTTTTTACTGTACAGTCTTCAGTCATACTATAAGAGAAATAAGAGCAACTTTCACTATCTTGTCACAAAAGTTAAGGAGCAGATAATTTAAGTCCTACTGGCAAAATTATGGGGCAATTCATTTTTAAGAATTGCACAGTATTATAGGTATAACTATTTCTCTGAACATTAAGCCTGAATAGCTTTTGTCTCTGTCCCTCATTACCCTTTATTCCTTTATCTCTATAAGCATCTCTTCTGTTTCTTCAGCTAATTTAAATGAAAATCCTACTATATTTCTGGCTCTAAAAATAACCCCACTCTTTTCCTTTTGTTCTCTGTGATCCCCATAACATGAGTTCAAATTGTTGTACACCTTAACCTTTTTTCCAAGGTAATCTTTAAGGATTCCCAGCATTTTCCGATGACCTGTTACATGAATAAGGGGGTTAATAGTTTACTGAGACAAAAAGAACATAAATTCCTTTCACTCTACATAATTTGATGATAGTAGTCATCGGGGAGTCACCTGAGGCTGTTTTTTGAGCTGCTCAGTTAAAGGAACATACCTCTCTGCCACTAGTGAAACTGTTGTTGGTTGTTTTGTTTTTTTTTTCCTGGGCCGTCAAGTTAAAGGCTTACTACTGTCTGATCAACAAAGTGAGTGCAGTGTGAGCAGGAGCACAGCAGCAGAGGGACACACACAGTAAAATCCCTGATTCTTGCAGCTCCCTACTTGGAAGGAAATCACCACCTTAAGATGGCACTGCAGAATGACTTGACCTGAAACCCCAGCCTGCAGCCCTCACCGAAGGCAACTTGGCAAGATACAGCTAAGAAATGCATGGAAGTTCTGGTAGCACACGTTATTTCCCCCGTGCTCAGCAGCACCAAAAGGCACTATGACCACCTCCCCATTCTTCTGTCTCAAAGCATTAGTGGCATCCCCAGCCCGTGGAGTCTGGGACACAAAATACAGACATGGTTTTATGTTGCTGAACACTATGCTGTCTAGATGCTCTGCCTTGACCGTTCAGAAGGGCTCTGCATAGCATTTCATTATTTTTAACCTAAATCTTCTCATGAATTTGTGATTTAGGATTCTCCACCTTAACCCTGTAAAAAGGAAGCACTGTCCTTCATTCTTGAAGCCAAGGAATAAAACTGTGCTTTTGTTGTTTTGACCTGAAAGCAGTAGAGCACAGATGGTTGTTAATATTTAACTGTACCCTAACCCTTTTTTTCAGGAGTAATATTTACTCATATAATGTGAGGGGTGAGAGACACCTGAGACAATCAGGGCTTGGGAACTGTCATGTATTTTTGTTTTTAAACAACGCAGCTGGAGACAGAAGTCGTCTTAGTCCCTACCATGCAATATACTATAATGCTTTAAAATTGGTAGTGTATAGTATGCACTGGTCTGGATATTCAAGCATGTAGAAACAGACGCATTCCTTGGAGATGCCATCATTGTGTCCAGAAAATCTTCGGCTGGAGCCTGTCCATGCTTAGACTGTACCGTACAGCCCCCCACAACAGTCTACATGTAAGTTTTACCTGATGCCAAGTACTGCAGTCTAAATCCTGCCACCCTTAATCATAGGTGTTTCTCCTACCTAACAGGATTTACCATTCCCTCAGCCCTTTTTTTTTGTTATTATTTTAATATGAGCATAAACCAAGATTTTAAAAAATTGTGACCAATTCTGAGTGTTTGATTTGCCATCTCTCCAAGGCCCTGATTTTCAGGGGATGCCTGGCCAAAATGTCATGACTCTCAGACCACATCAAAATGTCAAAAGTTAAACAAAATACAGGTTCTCAAAATGCCTGCTGATAGATGGCATTAGTAGCAGAGCCATAAGTGAGGTGAAGAAATTCTATTACCAGAAAACATTAGGCGGTTGCATCAAAAGGAATGTTCAGATTAAGGCTTTTCTAAGCACGGCTAGAGAAATTTCACATCAACAGGAATGGGAAGATGAAGTCTGTTGAGTCTCTTGTCTCTTTTCATACAGGTTTGACAAAGGTCTAGCTGTCTCAGAGAAATTAAGCTCTCCAAAGCCTGTGAAAATAGCTGGCTGCATAGACCCTTCAGGGAAAGTCTGCAGTGGGAGCTTGTACATTGCTGGACACTGGACGTTTCACTTAAGAGATTTGTCCAGAAGCCATCATTCAAGGAAAATACATTTTCTGATACATCAGCCACAAGTCTCCAACTCTGAAGCCAGTTCTCATTAGCATTGCATCTTCAGAACAACTTCTACTGTCCAGTTTTACAGTACCTCATTGCTCTGGAATTTTTCTCTCCAAGAATAAAACTTCAGATAACTTCTGATAAGGCCTTCTGCTGTCCTGTGTTTTGGGGGATGTTATTTTACTTTTGAGGGTAATGTAGCGACTTGGTTGGCACCCCGTGAAAGTCACAGAAATGCAGGTCCCAGCTCTGTAAAATGTACTACATAAATGAAACGATGGCTCATATGTCTCTCTTGCCATTTCTGGAGGGACTCAGCTCCTGCTAGAAACAGTGCAAGTACATTGATCTGTTTACTGACTATACTTCTGCCAACTTTGTGCCTGAGGACAATTATTCCCCGTCATGCTATTTACCACTCACTTGGGCATGTACTTCTCATTGAGCACAGGGCAGTCTGCTTCATCCTTATCAGCGAAGGCCCTCTCCTGTCTTCCCACAGGCTTTTACCAATCCAGCTTCTTGTGTTTCCAAGAAGAAGAAAAAAACCTCTCTCTCCCTTATCCTCAGTGTGAGTCATACGTCAGGACTGGAAAAGGAAATAGTTCAGAAGAGTTAGCCCAATAGTGTAAAAATCATCCAAATATTTTAATATTCTGTTTGGAAAATATTTTCAGCTGGAAGTTTTATGATCTTTTCTACAGAAGATAATAAAAATAAATATTCTGGATTTCAATAAATATGCAAAAAGGAAATGATTATTTGAAGTATCGTATGATATTTCAGTATGCAATGGCAAGAAGTGGAAAAGGTGTGTTGATGTGGAAAATTATTAATTAACATTTGAGTAAGTATGCAGTGTCTGCCCCCTCAGCTCGCTGTGCAAGACTTTAATATCCTCGTGTTTTCTTTGTGCTATAAATCCTCTTCTGTGTCAGGGATTGGCATGTATGATCAAAAGTTTCTCATTATAAATTGTGATGGGCACTATTGATCTACCTTCTAACAGGATACTTACCTCTGACTTGAAATTAATATTAATTAAGCTATTAATCCTCCATAAAAAAAAAAGACAAGTGGCTCAGTAACTGAGCACAGTAATTGCCATCAATATCCCTAAATGTCAAATTCATTATTTTACCTCCAGAGCAGTTGCCCTAAAAGGCAACAGAACATAGTTTCCGAACATCAAAACTATTCTATTTTATACTGAGAGAGCTTGCATGCATCTTCTCTGTTTGACAAGTGATGCAGCAGTTCCTCTATTTTAACGGTGATGAAAACATCGCTGAAAATCTGTGTTTGCAACACTGGCTTTCTGTGCTAGCAAGGATGCAACTCATTTTGATCTAAAGAGACAACTGTAGATGAAGGACAAAAGTGGTGGGTATTCCTGCAGGGCTGAGGAGTACACACCATTCCACTCCATTGCTGTTGGTTTTGGCCGGGGTTTTTATTTCCTTTTAGTACCTGTCTTCCAGCTTTGCAGCTCACACTAAGGTTTCCATAAGAGACAATTAGAGATCCCAGAAACGTAACCAAGGGCATGGGGAACACCCTGGGACTGTCAGAGCAGGCTGGCAAAGATGGGATGGAGAAATGGGGGAGGCTGGACTGCAGCTGTCAAAGAGGTAGGAGAAAACTATACCACCTCTCTCCCTTTTGAGCTGGTTGAATACTCATTGCAGGAATCAGAGACAATTGCTGTTATAAATACCTTCCTCTGGGAGGGTGGCTGAAATGTTCTGGGAAAAAAAACAGCTTTGGGAAGGAAGGTAGGAAAGGTACTCAAACAGAGGGGATATTCCTCTCCTTGCTAGACAGTGAAATTTTGAATCAAATTCTCATCTAAACTGAGCAAAAGCTAAACTAAATTATTAAGTAGTGGAAACCTGCTAATCCCATGCTGTTTCTTTGTCATACCTAACAATGAAATTGGGGCATATCATTCAAATCTATTGGCATGTCCTTCTACGATCACATTATTTCATCTTTAAGTCCACACTTGTATTTTGCTTCCCTTTTTTAAGTGGGACAAATGGCTGAATTTCCATTAGCATTCAGCTGGGACCTCAAGAAATGGGTTTATTAGTACTGTTGCAGAAAGGTGGAAAGCTCTATTTAACCACAGACTGAGAGCATCTTTGGCTCGCTTTCCTAGGCAAGCTGCTCAGAGGGTAGTGAAACAGTGGAATTCACATCTGATTGCACACATCCTTTTCCCAAAGGATATCCCATCCCTTATCCTGCCTCTGTTGTGAGTTCCTCAGATCTAGGTACGGCCACATGAGTGTGTCTGGCTGTGGTACTGTGCCATCCTACCCTCCTGCTCCATCAACTTTTCTTTCTCCGATGAGCTAAGTGAAAGATTTTCAGATGAAAAGTGCCTGATGAAGGAAGCACTGCAGGACCACTATGAAACCCAGGCTCAAGCCTTTGGTGTCTGTTAGAAGTGTATTCAGAGGGATCCCCAATCCTACACCTTACTTGCTTCTGCAGGAGTTTGGGAATAAGATTTTTGATTTGGAGGCCAGCCACAGGCTGCTTGGTCAGGCTATACAACCTCGGCTCTGTTCAGTGTGTTGGCAGAAGGATGCTGTAATTCAGAAGAGTCAAGATATGCTGAACTGATGCTTATACCGGCCAACAGGAAAGGCCAGAGGATCTAAAATGCTTCCTTTCTCCTAAGCCCAGTGCACTATGGTGACAGGTGTGCACCAGCTCAGGATGAGGAGCAGAAAACTCCCACTGACCACATTCAGGAGAGGCAAGTTCTCTGCTCCAAACCCAATGTGTAGGATTTCCACCTGATTTGAACCAGGAAAACTTCCTGACCAGCCAGCAAAGCTGCTGTTCGCGTGGGCTCTGCTGTCATGGTGCTCCTTTGCCACTGGCCCATGACACCCACAGCCCCTGGGTCCCCTCTGCATTCAGTCTGCCCACATGAAACTGCTGGCTGCCCTATTGCCTCTCCCCTACTCAGGTACCAGATAGGGAAAAACAGACAAAAATATCAAATAGACAGCTATTCAGAAATAATAGATATTGAATTGCTTGTGACTCCTGCCTAACCAGTACCAAATGGGGAGATGGATCACCTCATAAGCACAGTTGCTTACAGTCAGTTGTGCTGTGTCAAATATAGGGTTTCTCTTTTTGGAGGAAGCTCTAAAATACCACTTGCTCTGAACTAGCTGAAGTACAATAAAAGAATAAAAAATTTAATTGAATGCCATTTTCTTCGCAGTGCTCGTTCAAGGACAAAAATAGACAAAGCTCATCTGCGTTGTTGGTTCAGAGGAGTGGCTTGTCCACCTCTCACAGCCTGAAGAGATCATCGGGGCTGTGCTCCTTGCACAGAGGCTACCTTATCCTGCTGCCAAAAGACGGGAAGTTCTGGATTACCATGCAAGTGTCTGAGGGTACCCAGGTGGTTTTACTGTTCTAAAATGTTCTGAGATTGCAAGGCCCCAGATTACACTGTAAAAACACACAAAGCGAGGGTGAGCAGAGGAAATCTAAAACTTCAGGTGTTCAAAGCACTGGGGAAGGTGTTCACAACACAGTTTATGGCTCTCATTAAGAACTAGTTAAGCTGAGTGTTGTGGTAGGAGAAGCTAAACCCCTTTCAAAACCTCAACTATTGTAACATACGGCCTCAAAAATCAGTTAAAATTTGCAAAAAATAGTTAACTCTTAATATTCGGGCTGAACAATACCAAAGGGAGAGCTACTGAAAATGACACAGCTGTGACAACAGAGTTGTCAGACCAAAACAATGGTTGGGGTAGCAGCAGTGATCTCGCACCCTTGCATGTCATGCTGTTTTCAACCCAGGAAATGGTCAGAAAATGCCAAGGCTGTGAGGGCAACTGAGGCCTGAGCAGAGAGCTTCAAGGATCCCCAAGGTGGCTGAAGAGCTGGAGCTCAGTTAGAGCTGTTCCCATCAAGCGTGGCAATTGAACCAGACGTTGCCATTCCCTGCTTTGTGGTAATGTCCATCCTGCACCCCCTGTTCCTTCTGGGGCAGATCGGGGTGCAGCACATTCTGCATCAGGCAGCAGGAGCTTTTCCCCATCCATGTAATTGTTGCTCTCATTATCCCATCTTGAACGGCTCTAAAACAAACCAGACTGCAGTCATGTTTCAAAAAATATATATAATATGGCTGTCTCTAAAACCTGACTACAATCCAATTTCTTTAAAGGTTGCCTGACACAGATATCACAAGAAACAGCTCTATGACAGCAGAGATTGATTCCACTTCCTCTCTTTTGCCAGACAATAACCTTAGCAAAACTTTCAAATTGATGGTAATTCACTAGTTTCAAAGGGCAGACAAAATAAATCTTTAATAAAGATGTTTTCCCCAAGAAGGAACTGCCAGTTTAAAGAGCTTAGAGCTCCAAATCGTCGGCCTGTGTGCTCCCTGTAATTTAATACTGGAGGATCTTGGCTAACTTCATTAAGAGGATGACAGTGAAATTGAGATAAATCATCCCATGGTGGGGGAGGGACCAATACAAAGAAAATCATAACCACCGGGACAAACAGGTTATATTATCACACAGGTAACTTAGTTTCACATTCGTGTTAAAATGAGCTTCATCAACACAAACTACATGTTTTACATCAGAGCTCATGCTATTGTGAAATTAAATACATTGTATGATTCATGTAAGTGCACCTGTAGTTGCTGGACCTTTCTGAGGTTTAGTTCTTGATTATGGATGCCCCATCCCTGGAAGTGTTAAAGGCCAGGCTGGACGAGGTTTTGAGCACCCCGGTCTAGTGGAAGGTGTCCCTGCCCATGGCAGGGGGGGTGGAACTAGATGGTCTTTAAGGTCCCTTCCAACCCAAACCATTCTGTGATTCTATGATTCTGTGATTATTTCCAGCCCACTTATTAGAAGTGAATTTTATTCTTTTTTTTTTTTTTAGTAACTTCTCACTGAAAAAGATTACTATGTTTTGATTTTTACAACTTCACCAATACCTCAGAAATGTCTTTACTAACTGTGTAACTTCAATAGTCTATGAGTTTTCACTTCTAGTGCTATCTTGTGGTAAGTTTGAAAATGTATTATTTACTCTATCAAAAGATTCCCATTCTCTATGATTTTTTAATAGTCATGCTAAGCAAATACTTAGACTTCACTAATGGCTCACAGTGGCCAGAAAAAATAAAGTTAAGAAAGATAACAGAGTTTTAGTTCTGCCTTGTAACAGCTGTTTTGGTTTTTTGGGGGGTTTTTTTGGGGTTTTTTTTTACCTGCAGGGAATATCAACAATTTATACAAAGATTTTCCCTCCAGAAAGCTGAGTCACTGTTTTTATTAAACACATTCAGCATAAATTGTACATTTCAATAACATTTTTTTTCCATTTTGACAAAAATTGCACTGAGTAACATTCAGTTCTTCCTACTTAGCAAGAATTTAAATTTAGAAACTTTATTTCAGGCCTTGTAATAGCAGCTTTTCAACACCAAGCCTCTGTAACACCCCTCTCGTTTGTGCCTGTTCCTTTTCAGAGGCAGAGTGCTGGGTGCCAAGGGAAGGGCTGCCCTGCACAGCCATTCTCTTGGCTTGTCTTTCAGCTGTCGCTGCTGCACATCTGCAAGACTGTTTTCATACTGTACTTTGGAGGTAGCGAGTTGTGACTCAGGTTCTGGCTAAACCCTGCCCTTCATCTCTCAGCTTTTCACCCATGGACCATTTGTCCACTCAGGATGGGAGTCTCATTGGGAGTAACATTTTTCACTATGGATAAACACTGAGCATCACATGGCAACACCCCATCAGTCACTTCCAAGCAGATCATGCAATGCTGTGTTTTACGTGGCAGCTGCCCATCACCCTGTACTTGCGGACTACAGACACAACTTTAGCAAACGAAGGCATTCGGTAGAGCTAAGGAGAACACCCACCAAAACCATTTCTGTGCTATTCCTTGTTCACTTTTACCTCTGGACTCTGTGATTATGAATATATTGATTTCCTGAAGCAAAGTCCGTAATTCAGCATAAAATACTGTAGTGTGAGACTGAATGAAACCCAAGAGCCTTGGCTGAAACAGGAAATCTCTTTTTAATAGTTTTATCCCATTTGCATTGAGTTAGAATACATTTCCTTAGTACAGGGAACAGGAAAATATTCTTATAAGAGATCGATTTAAAAGGGTTCTGCTCTACATCATCAAAAGGGAACACTACAGACCTGTGGCAGCAGACAACCTGATTTTGAAATGAGACCACTAAACATTAACAACTTCCATAACGGACCTGTCCCATCATCTGCTTTAAAAAGACTTAAACAGTGACTTACAATCTAAATTGCAGAGTGGAGAACCACTAGCTATGTCTGATTGATTCCTTGCTGACGGATGTTTTATATACAGTTAGGGTCATTGCAGGGGCTGCACGTACACTTACCTGCTGTCACCAGCTGTGACTCTCCTCACTCTCTGGCATGGGAGTCTGTTGTGGCAGCCAAGGTCCTCCCTGGGCCATGAGCTGAGCTTTGCTTTCCCAAGGCATGGAAGAGGAGGTGGCTGGTCCTCCCCTGGCTCATGCATGAGGGGAGAGGCCATGGCAAGAACCCCCCTCTCTTGCCTTGAGGTCCTGCTTTCACGCAAACACCAAGGGAAGAGTAGAAACCACATAAACATATAATACTAATATTTCTTTTACAATATGAGGAGTTTCCTATGATACGGTTTGAATGTTAAGAGCAATCAGATTTTGTATGTGCTGCAGCTTATAAAGTAATGCATTCTTTGAAGAATAAGGTGCAACAAAGAATAAATGGCAAGTACTTTGGTCATAAATGTACCTTTTAGCTAAAAACCACAATGGCAAAGGAAGGAAAATTAATTTGTTTGTGTATCTGAGTACTAAAGTAGCTGTATTCAGACTTTGATTCCAGTTACTTTTTCTAATTTCTTTTTGTGTGTCTGACAAAGTTCTAAGCATTACTGAAGATACAAATGACAAAAGTTGAGTATGCCATACTTATGTTAAGAATATTGTGCAAAGTGAATTGTTTTCCACATTTTACAAACTCTTTGTTCTCTCCTTTTGGTAAAATGCGGGAATTTTGTTATTTCCAGTCCTACACTGAATGCACCTATGGTGCAACTTGTAAATTGGTTTAGGTAGTATAAATCTGTCCAATATTGCTGTCTAGGTGTATTGGGTTTGCATGGCAAGGCTATGGTAGCTGTGGGGGCTCCCCTATGTCCGACAAAGCCAATGCCAGGTGGCTCCAAGAATTTGCAGTGGAGAGGAAGAGATATGAGAAGAACAGCCCTGCAGACCCCCAGGTCAGTGGAGAAGGAGGGGGAGGAGGT
>NW_010225166.1:0-15316 GCF_000690775.1 Eurypyga helias | reverse complement strand
TTGCCCGCGGCGGGAGCAGTTCATCAAGGACTGCAGCCTGTGGGAAGGACTTAACTTTGGAGAAGTCTGTGGAGGACTGTCTCCCATGGGAGGGACCCCAGGCTGGAGCAGAGGCACAGTGTGAGACATCCTCCCGCTGAGGAGGAAGGAGTGGGCAGAGACAGCGTGTGATGGACTGACCACAACCCCCATTCCCTGTCCCCCTGTGCTGCTTGTGGGGGAGGAGGTAGACAAATCAGGAGTCAAGTTGAGCCCAGGAATAAGGGAGCAGTGGAAGGTGTTTTAAAATTTTTATTTCTCTTTTACTCTGATTTGATCAGTGATAAATTAATTTTCCCCAAGCTGAGGATTCTTTTTTGCCTGTGATGGTAATTGGTGAGTGATCTCCCCTTGTGCTTATATCGACCAACGAACTTGTATTTATTTTCTTTCTCCTTCCCATCTGAGGAGAATGGCTTTGGTGGCACCTGGCCTCCAGCCAGGGTCAACACTAGGTTTCAAATAAAGAGTGTTCCTGTAATTTGTATAAAGAATTTAAAACCTTAAAAAAAAACCCACTCAAAACTCCAAAAGCCCAGCTGCACTGCAATGTCTTAAATTGAAGTAAGACCTTCTATAAACAATAACATAAACCCTAGAGTATTTGAGTTATATATATCTGAGGCTAAAACAGTGTGTACTTCAGAGGGGCTCAGTGAAAATGTTTTTTTTCCCTTAAAGCAACCTTCAAAATCAAGCCTTTCCCACTCTTTTTTCCCACAATGCTCCACCTCCATGCAGGAAGGGGTGTAACATCCCAAGACTCTCCTGTCTGGTATTGTTGCATGGGCCAACAGAGCTGTCAGGAGGCACAAACGCGTACAGCTAACGAGAGCATGTGAACCTCCCTTTCTTAGGAATTCAGGCAAAGACAACTCCGCCACTGACCTCAGAGGTTCACGTAGATGGGTGACTCAGGTTCAGCCAAGCTCATTGTGCATTGTTGCATACAGTTTGTTGCCAAGATATGGGCTGTGATTTGTATAACATGTAAGAAGCAGCAGCAGCAGCAAAAACTGCGGTTTTGAAGCCAGTGTTAGAAGTGCAATTAGGTGAAATACAGGCTCCTTTCAAGGTGGAAGAATCCTGCCAGGAACTTTAGGATCTTGGACTCATTAGCTGCAACTGGGTTCAGAAATAAATGCAAACATGACTAAGATTTTCTTAGCTCCTAGGCAAAAAAATTCTATGCCTCATTTAAGGTACTGATTTATTTATATAATCTTCCAAAACAATACTACTTAAAAAAAAAGCACATACTACAGATTTCATAACGGGAATGAGTCAGAGACAGTGCTCCTCCAGGTGCTGTCCTTACAGACACATCATGTGCCTGTAACGCAATTAAAACAGAAGCACGTACAGTTTCTAAGCCTCAGCTGGGGCCTGCGGCTTTTTTTTTTCATTTGCCGTTAAGGGTATAGAGTGATGCATAATGGTCAACTTGGCAGGCTGCCTTTTTGCAGAGGGACAGGTAGAGCTAGTCAGTGCAAAGAGATGACTTAGAATCCCTTACCCCGCTTGCTAGAAAATAACGACTTCCTGTTATTGATATATCTCTAGGAGTTGTATTTGAGAATATACGTAGAACCAGCAGCTGCTCACCTGAGGTTTTAGAACCACTGTGGATGACAGTAAGATCATAAGAAGTTCATTTATAAGAACACACAAAGTTGTTTGTTGAAAGTAAAGGCACCTGAATATTTATTAGCTACTCCTGCTCTAACATGCTCCAGAAAACACCCTTGGAAATCTTGGTTGTCTGAAGTTACAAATGGTTTCCGAACCTATTAATGTACCAAACGTGAACAGAAAGGGCAGCTGCTCCTTCATCTCTTTGATTTCCTTCAGCTGCAGCCAGAACAAGTTTTCTTTGTTCCCAGGTAAGTTAATGGTTTTCCATCAGCAGCCAAAGAAGACGACTTTTTAAAAAGACAAAGCCTGGTATCAGCCTGTCTCTCTCTCACATATACACACGCAAAAGCCTCATCAGCGAACCCGAAACAGCCAGGAGCAGTGTGCAAGACTTCTGATAAGAGTTGTACTGGACTATGAAAGCAGTGCTGCCAGTCTGACACGTATGTGCAGCTGTGGGCTTCATGTCACATAACATCACAGGCTTTCTGTTACCATGCACAGGCACTAAACTTCATCTACCATGGGGTGTTCACGCTAAAATTACTGCATTGTTTTGGGTGGTCGGTTTTTTTTAACGCAAGTTTCAAAGCAGGCAAGAAAGGCTGAGCAGTGAGGATCTGCTCTGGTCTGGGCAAGTTTCTGTTGTTAAGTAATTTATTTCCCCAAAAGAGACTGCTGCTTCATTTCACCCAAAATAATGTTCTCTACTAAAACATGCCATCAGTTATTTACATTATAAGAAATAAAGTCTTATAGGAAAAAATCTGTAGGAAAATTGCTTTCTCAGACCAGCCTTGTAGCTCTAGCATCACCTCAGAGTTTGGACCGATGTTTTCAAGGGTCTTCAGTTCCCACTTCTGGCCTTTTATCCTGTTGCTTTCCATGCTGGGGGTGTGGTAGGGTCCTCCTGTACTTCGATGAGGAAGGTCATGTAATAGAAGAGGCTAGGGGCCCCAGAGCCCGTCACTTCAGCTGTCGCTCCAATACTGCCTGCCAGAAACATCAAGGAGTAGGGTTTTTAGCTGTTCTCTTCCACTGCTAGGGCAAAACCATGGCTGTTTCACATCCCTTTATACCGTCCATTGCTCTCCTTGTGCACTGTTGGAGTTTCAGTCCAAGGTGGAGGCAAAATGACAGCTGGAGAGTCATAGTGTGGTCTCATACACAAAGTGACAGTGACAAAACAAAGAGGAGTTGTCTGTCTCCCATGGGTGTCTGCAAACATACACTGAACCCTTAGGCTGCTGCATTGTTCCTCTAGAGAGACGTACAGAAAGAAACTGGGTTTCTTTGCCCTTCTGCAGAGCATTTGGCATCTCCCTGAGCGATGACACATTCCTTGTCACCAACAATGCGAAAATTCATACGTGGAAGCATTTTTTTGCTTCTGCAGATATGGGCACTTGGGTGAAATGAACGGATCACAGAATAAGGAACAGGGCAATTACCAGCAGAACTCGTTTGTTGTCTTCTGTTGAGCCTCAGCAGTGGAGGGAACAGAGTCATCTGTGCACTGTAATGAAATGTGACAGGCGTTTAGAGACCAAAGGCTGACATTTCCTGACAGCACCACCATCTGCACACTGAAAGCTGCTAGTATCCGGACATCATAATCTGTTAAGGGCTGTTTATTACTGTACCTCCACATCGCAGGTCATGCAGATCCCAGAAGTATGTGTCATCGGCTTTGTACGCAGACCCCTTACCTTTGCTAGGATCCTAATTCTCACTCTCTCAATTTTCTCCCCAGCTGGACGTTTAATTTTCCAAATAATCAAGCCAATAGCCTAAGATGTAGATACTTGAAAGGCGGGAGGGGGAGAACCCAAACCCCTTTAGCCTGCCAGCGGCAAAATAGATGTTAACCTAATTCTTACCAGAGCAGATGGAGTTATCTAATCTGATTTCTAAGACTAAAGAAGTAAGGACTTAGCATAGATGATATACAACAGTTTTTGCAGCTTCAGAATCATAATGTGGCAGTAGTTTTCCACCACTAGTAGTTTTCTACTACTACACACAATGCAGGTGCAGGGAAAACTGTTTAAAAAATGAAACATCCAATAATGACAGGGAGTTTTGCCTGTATCAGGGAAAAACATGTTGCCAGAGATATGCTGGAACACAGAGATTAAAACAGGAACTTCAGGACTGATCTAATATTTTTCTCTCAGGCGTTTTTTTCTGAGCAAGAAAAAAGGTGACGTTGAGACAGCAGTACACGTTAACAGGAGTAAAAAAAAAAAAAGCAGGCAAAAAACCCCAACCAAAATAACAAACAGTGGGGGTTAACTTTATCTTGCAGACTTCAGTTTTTCCTTGCACTATAAGGAAGAGGAGAAAAGGCTGAAGGCACAAATCAAGTTACAGAAGTAGATGTGCCAATTTGGCCTTGAAGAGAATGTTTTTGGTTTTTTTTTTTTTTCTGAGGTCAGGTACCCTGAAGAGTGGTATTGAATTCCAAACTTGTTTACTAGAGTACTGTGTTTGCTTTCCTGCCTGGTAAATAACATGGAGCAGCCAAGGACTTTCCACCACCCTCCTATTTTTATTTTATTTTATTTTTAATAAGAACAAACAAACCAAGACAGCCCCACACAAGGAGGGACTCGTTTAGCTGCTCCACCCGGTTGGAGGAACATTCTTGGCCAAGTAGAAGCCCAGTGCCTTCTGCAAGGTTTCACTCCTTGGAGCCTGGACTGAGGCATGCCTGTTCCCCTCCCTCCAGTTCCACTGAACACAGCGATGAGCAAGCTGCAGCCTGACTCCAGCACTGATCTTTGAAGCCAGCTTTAGCAAGCAGAAGGAAGAGCCTGGGTACCTCCTGAGAAGAAACAGAGCTCTTGACATAGTATCATCCCAGTGTCTCAAGCGGAAATTTGTAGCCTCATGTTCTTTCACCCAGTTACCAGAGGGAAGCGCGGTGTGAGGCTGGTTTCGTTAAACTTGAGGATGACACAAGGATGCACTGGGTTCTTGCACCTCTGGTATCACAAATATCTCTGTCTTGTGGATCTCTCAATTTGACTGTTGTCTGGAAGTGAATGTATGTAAATAAAAAAACATAAAAGGTCAAAAGAAGAGCCACAAAAGCAGCTCAGCACTGAGGTCATTCTCCTAACCAGTGCAGCTTCTGTTGCTCTGTGCAGGTTTCAGTGATCTAAACAGAAGAGGACAACAGGTCTCCCTGTTCCTGCCTATAGGTGTAAGTCTAATGTTCAGTAGAACAAAGGAGTCGTGTAAAAGTATCAGTAATTTTGGGAAATATGATCGAAGGAATTACCAGACCTGGCATGTTTTACTTCAGGTTGCTGGACTACAAGTATCCAAACTTCTTCAGCTGGTGGAATACCAGGTAAACTTAGATCTTCACCACTGTAGGCACCCAGATCTGAGTCTGCTCTTCCACTAAATGAAAAAAAACCCTAGGTATGCCATCTGTGGGAGATCTGAAGCCATCCAGAGGTAGTAAACTCTCACAGGTCAGAGCAAACTGTATCCCAGGAAGAGTTTTTGCCTTGGAAGGAAATATTAAGGATCACTGCTCTATGGTAATCCATCAGCAAGAGAGAGCAAGGAAGCACTGACTAACACAGTCGTCCTCCTTGGAAATAAACACATACAGTGAGCTGTGGAAAAGGGTTAATATCCCACCAATGAGGCAAAGAAGATTTATTATATTCACTCTCCCTGTTCAGGAAGCAGATGGCTTTCACAGTTCATCTTGTAGTGGAGGATTTTCAGAATGAGCTGTCTCATGTGAGAGAAATGAGGGGAAACAGTGTTAGTAGGAGGTATGTTTACTCAGCAAATACGTAGCATCTACTATAGCAACTGGAGACAGGGGGCTTAACCTTCTGGGATGCCTGTGCACACATGAATGCCTGTGTGCAAAGAATAGCAGCTATTCACTCCCAAGGGCAGCAGCAAATGGGTCACTCTGTCAAAGAACACTGTTCAAAGTCTTCCACAGACACAAGAAGGTAGCATTTAACTCTTCAGAACAATGCAGTAATGTTCATCTTCCACCCCATATCACAAAGCAAGCAATTAAGTCCTCACTAGCTGGTGTTTCTAAATGGGTTTCAACTCTGAAATCACACATAGAATGTTTTCCTTGAAGTTCCCAGGAGTGTCTTACTTCAACATTTTTGAACCAGCTGAGGTGGGTTCAGTTTCCAGCTTGCATAACAGTTAATTTTCTCTTTTTCTATACAAGTTCTACACCCAGCTACTGTCACAACGCATGGGAATGATTCATGATGATCGGCCCCATGTGGACTCCTGCTATAGGCAACCAAGGCAGGAAAAAAAAACCCACAACACAAAACCACAACAACAAAAATACCCCACATTTCCCTTTCTTTAGAACGTTATTGTTGCAACTCGCCTTTAGTGAAAGAAAAGACAAAAGCCAAACCACAATGGAAGGTGTAATTCCACAGGGATTCTAATGAAACCCAAAATAAACACGAGCTATTGTTATTTTAGTGTTAAAACTAGCAAGTTCATATAACAAATCCATGTAGCAAGCCACTGGAGGGAAAGTTATTAAAAAAAGAAAAGCTGCTTATGTTAATTAAACAAAGAAAATCTTCCTGGCAGACATGAACAGCTTTGAATTAAATGCATTTAAAATATGTATCTATTTCTCAGTGTTCCCAAGAGCACTCAAACACAGCTAGCATGTGTGCTCATCCATTCAGTCTTAAGGATTAAAGGAATTGACAGTCACGTTGACTAAGTCCAGTGAAGATACAGTGGTCTTTAAAAACAAAAGCCCATGCGTGTCCACCAGGTTTTGTGAATGAAGCTCTGGAAGTAAAGAAAAGAGACCTTACCTCTGCTCCCTTTGAAAGGCAGGATACAGCACAAATTAAAAACCTATTAGGCTTCAGAGAATCCCTTTGTTCTGCAAAACCCGAAATAGCAAAAAACGTTCTGCCAGAGCTTTTCGTGAGGCATCAAAAGCCAATGACGAGACAGCCCATCCATTAGAAACCAGGCTCCATCAGTACTGCTGCTCACTCCTTACTGTCAGGTGAGGAAGACATAATCAGCAGCTGTTTTACCCCTCACTCCCACAAACTCTTTTAACAACATGATCCCTGTGTTCCAGAAACCTGTTGAGAGAAATTAGGCTATGCCAATATTCAGGTTTTCATTAATTTCATTTCTTCTCAGACCTGAGTGGGTAACCAGTAGACTTAGAGTGAATCCCACATCCTTTCAAGAATTTATTCTACTTCCTCGTGTATTTTCCCCCTTTTTAAACATTTTTAGAAAAGCCTTCACTAATGACACATTAACCCCTGTATTTGCCATTTGCACACATTTAAAGAACAACTGCGGCATATTTCATGGCAGACATACTGAGAACAGTTACATAGCTATTTTTATGTACTTTCCATCGTAGATATACAACATTATGAGATACTTAAAAACCATCACAACCTCCACCTCTCCCCACACACACCCCCCCAGCCCCAGGTCAGATATAACATGAGTAGAGACTGTAAGATTTTTAAGTGTATTGTCTGCTATTGAATTCAAGAATTTCCAACTCTTAACTATAATATTTTCACAGAATGCTTTTATTGATCTGAAATTATAAAATTAAGATGGCTGTTTCCAAGTCACAGTTTGCTGTTTTTTCTTTTTTCATTTTAGAGCAAGGATTTCCAGTGTAATCACACAGAATGAAAAACTTGATGACCAGTGGTATTCAGCAATCTCTTACAACATCCTGTTGAGGCAACGTGAATTTCCATTTAGGTGTTGCTGATTGATTACACTACAAAGAATAGCACAAATACGATAATAAAATCGTGATAATCAACCTGGATGAAAACATAGCAAGCATGGTGCAGGATAGCCACAGACACCCAGTTCTTCTTCATGAAAGGAGTTGTGATAAATGTACTTTCACATGTTGTGCATGCTTCTACTTCACTACTGATGAGTGCTAAAAGGTGGTGAGTTTGTTTTAAATACATATAGTTATCATTTTGATTGGTTTCTACTTTAAAGATAGATATTAATTACTGTGCTGAATAATGTATTCATTACTACAAACCTCATGAGCAAATTGCTTGATTCTTGTCTAGTGAGTATGAAAATTGTTTCCCTTCTTTTGACAAGAGGAACCAGAGACATGTAAGGTATTAAGACTTTCTTTAAGAGTTTCTTTATTTGTAATCAGAACTGCATCACATCTGTAATAATTTCTGTAGTCTGCATTTTCTCCAGAAAATATGATCTGTCAGGGAAGATCCCCAAAATACCTGCTTTCTCCATGTAGTAAGCATATAGCAATCCAAGGGCAAGGGTTGTTTTTTTTTTGGTGCAGTTCTCTCACATGCGGTACAGATCGTAACTACATATCCTGGATGCAAGTGGTGTGTAGTATCTCCCTTTGTCAACAGGAGATACTAAATGCATGCCTTAATTAAGGGATATATACTATAGATAGGAGAAGCCTTATTTGGCTTAGTGAAAACTACCATTTAAGTTACAGTATTTGTTTTTTCTCGATAGGAGCCCATAAAAATCTTCCTCAAGGCACTGTTAGCCTTCCTACAATTCTTACCTTTCCAAGATAGTAGACTTCTGACAGCACTGAGAATGATGGGCATGATTTAACGGTTGAGAAACAGTGTGTCTAAAAGGGCTACAACAGTAAAGGGCTGTTGTAGAAGAGCGTAAGAGGAGGAGGAGTGAAATAGGCTCATATGAAACAGTGGCAAAAACTGGCTTTTGAAATTCTTGTTTTTCTAACACGATGATTTAAAAGAAATTGGACATGCAAATAAGTTTCTAAACTACACATAGATTATTAAAATAATTACCAGGAACAAGAACAACAAGAAGGACACATATTGCAAATTTCTGGGGACAAAAAGGATTAAAACCAAGTAGAATAATCCCAAAGAAATGGGGATTTCGCTATCCTATAGCCCTACTTCCTACAGCACCATAGGTGAGTCCATGGCAAACACTATTTTGCACCACACAGTCTCTCCAACAGGCTTGAGCTCCCTCATCCACTAGACTTGCCTGCCCATCAGTCTCAGAATTGAACCTTTCCTCATGATCAGTCTTCTAGGCTCTCAGAAAGCAAAGATGCAAAGAGTGCTTGGAAAAGAGGTACCTCCCAACCACAGGTCAACTGATGAAAAAGCTAATGGTAAAAACGTGACTGTTATGACAAACACGCACATGCCTCAAGACCCAACTACTTCTGCCTTTCAAAGTTTGCTTGGCTGGAAAAATTCACCCAGTGTCTATAAAACCAACTGTGTACTTGCAGTCCAAGTCAGTTTGCATTATTAGAGGATTTAGAACAACTTTAATCACGGCAAATTCTTCTTTGCATTTTTAAGTGAAAGAAGATTGAGCTAAATCATTATCTGGTATGAGTCAGTGCTGTTAAATTTTAAAAAAATTAAACCAAGCAGATTTCAAAGGCTTAATATTACAGTATTTGGCTATTCATGACTAAGCCTCCGGGCATGAGAAAGAATCCTGAAATTGTTTAACACAAGCAGTAGGGCACAGTAGGTAATAACCAAGTTCTTCAACCAGAAAGTCTCGTTGAGAATCTCGCCGAGTAGAAAAGCAATTGTGAACGTTTGCTTCCTTCTCTGCAGACCCTGTGCATCTGCCCCTCTATATTTTCTAGGTGTATGACTACAAGAATTCAGCAGAAGCAGAGCTACAGGCCATTTCTAGAATTAAGTATACTGTTGTTCATTTCAGATGTATAATAGTGCAATCATCATCACAGTAAGGGAGCAGAAAAGTGAAAGCTACATTTATTTAATTTGTATTTTCAGAAACATCATGGATTTCTTCAACTATATAGAGTGGTTAAAGGATAAGTTCTGTATTACCAGCTTAAAGCAGTGCTATTTAAGGTGACTCTATGTAACAACTGCAAATATCTAAAGTCACTTTATGCCCAGCAGGTGAGAAATATCTACCATGACAGTATTCAAACACAGTATATTTTCATCCTTCAAGATACTAATAAATTCAAACACTGTTTTTTTAAGCCACTCCAGTCTTCAGTTTCTGTAAGTCAATCCCCAGCAAACCTGCAAAACTGAAGGAAAATGTAGCAAACTTCCTATGAGCACATCAGTTCCTCTTCTTTCAGTATCAAGAAAATTAAAAGAAATAGTCGAGGCACAGGTGATTTTTATGCAGAAGTATAGAATTATTTAAAATAAGTATATTTAAACTTCAATACTTCCTTTAACTTCTTTAAAAAAAGACATACATCTTAGGTCTATGATCACAGTCATAGATCACAGTCACTGTAGTCTACTGGACTGCAGGTTTTTTTCCCCAAGATGAATAAAGAAATTGGTTCACCGAACTCACCAAGTCCACTTTATACTGCCATTTCACGTAGTCCATTTTTAATCAAAGCAAAGTACAAACTCATGCTTCAAGGCAGCCTAAAAGCAGCCTGCCATGCTCAACAGTAAACTATTTCTTCAGTGAAGACAGCTTCAGTGAACCCAGTAACGCAGAGAAGAGTCCGTCCAGCTGAACCGACACGAACGTTGCACACAGAACTTACATGTAAGTGCACGGGCAACAAGCTTCTGAGGGTAAGTCCAGACTGCAAGAGCTTGTGCTTGAAACTAGTTTTATAGCTATGGTTATTGTTTCTGTTAAGAGGCACTGCATAAATATGGAGTTTATCATCTAATGCACTTAATATTTCTCAGCTGAGGACTATTGCAGCTTTACCCTATGTCTAGGTGTGATTATACTTTGGTTTGCTTTACAACAGTAACATTGCACTAGCAATACAGCTGATACTAAAGAGAAGGCTGAAAACACGGCAGACCGGAGGACTGAAAAAACCAAGCTGCTCCTTTACTTCTTTTCATGCTTTTTGGTTAATTTCCCTCGTTCTAGCTGGAGGCTCGTACCGCTGTTTGCTCGCTTCTCCTTTTGCTGACTCTCCTGGGAAACTTGCTGCACTGCCCGGAGGATCGCAGTCTGCACAATCTGCTTGCTGGCGTTCTGCAGCTTCACTTCATCTTGCTCCGTCCCCGGCTTCTCGCCTGCCAGAACCGAACGACAAAGGAAGGAAACTAAACTTTTGTGGATACTCTGTGAACACCTGAAGGACAGAAAAAGAGGAGGAAAAAATCCCCAAACCCACAGATTGCTTGGGAACAATTTATTACACAGGAAATCTGCTAATACAGAAGATGATGAAGTAGGATGGAAGGTGCCCCTGCGTGCTCGGTGCTACGGGACTGAAGGAAGAGGAAGACTTTGAGCCACAGAGCTCAGCTACCCACCTCCCAGCTCTGGGGCAGCTGTGTCTTCACAGCCCAAACAAGCCCAGCTGCAGTTTGCAGCAAGACAGGCTGTGAATCACATCCTTTTTGACTTGAGCTGTGCTTCTGGATGGGGAATTGGACTTGATTTCGCAAGCCTGACATGTTCTCCCTCACCGCCGCACAGAGAAGCCGTTTCATTAGCATCTCTATTTACTTTTACTTCAGATGAAAAGCCTCATCCATCAAATCCCAACTGACTTCAAGATACAAAATATTGTTAATTGTCAGTTTATTAATCCTTAGATATAATTGCAAAAATATGTAGAAATCTTTTAAAAATGCTCAGATTGCTATAGGCAAAACAGAAAAAAAACCAACACCCCCCCCCAATATTGTCTATAGCAACCTGACAAATACGTATTTCTTCTATGACATTTCCTTGTTTTGCCAAAGTGCTAAAATCTGGAGAACAAAGCAACGTAGTGTGACTCCTGACATTTGGTAATGAAGAAGAGTAATTTATGTCAAGAAGTTTCTCATTGGAAGTATTTTGACTTCTAACACAAATGGTGATTTGGACAATAAAAAATGCTGCGTAATGTTCAAAATCGATGTCGATATAAAAAAACCCCACCACTCTGAATTAAGGTCACGTACACCTTTTGGCATTTAGAAAAATGTAAATTAGGTCACTAGTTGAAGTGCTTAGGCTAGGTGCTTATTTACACCACTAGATTTGATTTTAAAGGTTTTCAAGATACCCATCTCAGTTCTTTCTTAATTGACTGTTGTGCTCAAGTACTTCATTAAACAGGATTTGTATTCTACCATCTGTTTTAACACCATACATTAATAATTACATCCCGTGAGAAATAAAACAAAGTGATTTAAAGGTCAGCTGCTTTTATGAGAGGTCCACATCTGGAATTGTGATAAATTCCCAATGAATTTTTTTACAAGGAAATTTAAGATAGAGACAAAAAGTAGAATCACTTGTTTACCTTAAGGAAGACACTACTGAGATGGGATATGCTTGAGGGAAAAGACAAGGTCCTGCAGCTGGGTCAAGGTAACCCCCAATATCAATGCAGACTGGGTGTTGAATGTATTGAGAGCTTTGTGGAGAAGGACTTGGGGATACTGGTCAATCAGAAAATCACTGGAATTGTTGAAGGCCAGGCTGGATGTGGCTTTGAGTAACCTGGTCTAGTGGAAGGTGTCCCTGCCCATGGCAGGGGGGTTGGAACTAGATGATCATTAAGGTCCCTTCCAACCCAAACCATTCTGTGATTCTATGATTCTGTGGTTCTGTGAGCCCAAAACAGCCACCAGCAAAATGACCAAATCTTATTCTATGAGAAAGAAATAATTCATTAGCTCCCATGTTCCTCTGAAAGGACTGAAAAAAATATACTTATTTCTATCATGTTCATATTATACATGTTCTGGCTAAAAGTAAAATACCAATGTGATTTAATTCTACTGAAATTGAATAATTAACATCCCCCACGCCCCACAACTGTACTGGGATGACCGTTTGTCTACAATTAAGAGATTAAACCCATGAAAACATATAAAACATGTTTTAAGATGGAAAAAGCTGACTGAATGGAATCACTTGAACTCTTGGCACAACCAGCCTCCCTGATTCAGTTTGTTCCAATCCTCAGCACTTGAAACAGTGTTTTTTTGGATAAAATTCAATGGTACTTAACAGTAAAGTACAAATATTTCTTTATTACTCAAATATGAACTCACTTTGTGTTACACAAGGAATTAGTCTTGCTGGGCTGGAAAAGATCAGCCAACTCAGCTGATCTTCAGAAGATAACGTACTAACAAAAGCACGGATAAACATGAAACTGTAAAGGGAAATGAGTGTACTGGAATGGACTACAAGGTTACATGAAATGTGAAAAATTTGCCAACCCCTATAGCTATAAATCACCCCGAATTTATTGTTAAAACATACTTCATTAAGCGCAAAAAAGCTGTTGAAAATTACTCATATTTTTTCCCTTAGGGATGCTTCATTATTTAGTCAGTTCTTGCCACTTAATCTACAAAATCTGAACTTCAAATATTTTTACATCAGGAAGGTCAGCCACAGCAACACCCAGTAAAAAAAAAGAACAGTTTTCCAGTAAATGTCTACTTGTGTTTTTCAGTTGTTTATGGTAGAGCAAAGCCTGCCCTGAAAGCACCACTCAGATCAGCGGGACCTCGATTAAGTTTGCCCAGCTCTAAATCATTAGATGATTCTTTCATTTGCTGAGAAAACAAACCAAGAACAGAGAACCCAAAACCTCTGGACTGGTTTTGCCCTGCCTCTGATGGTTTAGGTATGCACAGAAAGGAAATAAGACAGCTCGAAGTTAACAATTTTATATCTGTGTGCCACAGTTCAGGTGGTAGGAACCCAGGTAACGACAGTTAACTAGCTTTGGACACGGAGGGAGTCAAAGATGTTGGCCTGGGGTCATGTGACCCACGAGACCATTGGCAGCTTATGCTCACCATCTAAACCAGAAAGCAACACTGAAAATCATAGCCCTTTTTGAGGGGGATACCTGACACTGTGCAGAGGTCTGAGCCTGCACTGGGACCATTATGTGTAAGAGCTGGACTGTCAGCCAGGATCCAGACATGTCGAGCAGTCAGACACAAACCTCCAGCTCCCCTGGGCGTGCAGTGTCCATCACAGCTGGCCTATCTGGACATGATCCTGGGCAAATGGTTCTGGGTGACCCTGCTTGAGCAGGAGTTGGACAAGAGGTGCTTTAGAGGTCTCTTTTGACCTCAACCTTCTACATTCCTGTGATTCTAGGTGGTGAGGCTCCCATAAAACCCAACTTTTCCACTTCCAGAAAGAGTAAACAGCGGTCTCTGGAAAAGTATCCCCACTGCGTCCTCTTCTTTCAATTATTCATTTCAAAGAAAGCAGTTAGCACAAAGCTGTTCTCTGAGGAGCTCATGTATTTATTGATATGCTGGACCTGCTCTGAGCAAGGAGAGAGGGATTGACTAAGGAAAGCAGAGATGAGTCATGCAAGGATCCCAAAGGGGCTGAGCTGGAACACATCTATCAAACTGCTCCACCTTGCTGAAGTACAGACTGCTGTGGACATAAACAAAGGCAGAAATTTGAGTGCCTGTAGAATTTATCAGGCATTTTAAGAACTGCCTATTTTCAATCAAGTGAAGCAGACATCACTCCTGTTACCTAAGTATTTGGTGTTTAGCTAATCAAAATAAGAGTTACTAGGGTGATAAGATACAACTAATGTTTTTTTCCTATGATTTTTTAAAGATTTAAAGAATAACTAGTTTAATTAAAATACCATGATAAAAGGTCACTTTAAGTAACTGCTGGGCAAAACTTGCAGGACAGCAGAAACACCATTCTGCCTACTAATTATCCTTGTCTAATGACTACTTTTTTTCTCTTGATGTCACAAAATCTATTCTACTTATTCTCTATATTTAAATGATCACCTGCATTACACAGGAACCCAGAACCCTCATTCTGTAAATAGAGAACTGAAAAATCCAGGTTAAGTGATGTTAAATGTAAGGCAACAAATTTATCATTAAGACATGATAATGACTCTTTAGCACATTTTTATTACCTTATCTTCCACTTGCTAAGTTTTATGCGAACTAACATAGCAGAGGAAAAGTAATCTGCAAAGCCTAGCCTGGTTCTGAAATCTATAGTTTGAGAGATTCCAAAAAAATCAAGATTTTTTGAATCAGTCACATATTCCACTTTCCTCTAAAACTAGTGCCATATATCAGTACCTTGAAATTCCCTTGGCTCACCTGAAGATGTTCTCCATGAAGGAAAATATGCTAGCAGTTTGGAAAAAGAATAAAAGCATTTGAAATAGATTCAAAATGTTCATTTCAATTACTATAACTAATACTAGTTTAAGTCCAAGAACATCTTGTGTGGGACGTTTTACACTCTCTGTGACCACAGAATCACTAAGTTTGGACCTATCAGATCATCCAGTCCAACCACTAACCCAACACTACCATACCCACTACTAGACCGTGTCCTCAACGCCAGCTCTACCCTTTCCTTGACCACCTCCAGCGATGGTGCCTCTACCACTTCCCTGGGCAGCCTGTTCCAATGCCTGACCGCTCTCTCAGTAAAGACGTTTTTCCTAAGACCTAATCTAAACCTCCCCTGATGCAACTTGAGGCCGTTTCCTCTTGTCCTGTCACCAGTTACCCGGGAGAACAGACCAGCACCCACCTCCCTACAACCTCCTTTCAGGTAGCTGTAGAGACAGCTGTAGCTGTCTCCCCTCAGCCTCCTTTTCCTC
>NW_010225165.1:0-268 GCF_000690775.1 Eurypyga helias | reverse complement strand
GTCTGACGCCATTTCCCACAGCATTCTCCTAGAGAAAATGGATGCTCATGGCTTTGATGGCTGCACACTTTGCCGAGTAAAACCTAGCTGGATGGCCAGACCCGAAGAGTTGTGGTGAATGGAGTTAAATCCAGTTGGTGGCCGGTCACAAGTGGTGTTCCCCAGGGCTCAGTTTTGGAGCTTGTTCTATTTAATATCCTTATGAATGATCTGAAAAAGGGGATCGAGTGCCCTCTCAGAACATTTGCAGACTACACTAAGTTGGGCA
>NW_010225164.1:0-14086 GCF_000690775.1 Eurypyga helias | reverse complement strand
CTGCTCGCCCCGGGGAGAGCGGGGGCAACGGGGGGGTGCTCCAAGCTCCCGACCCCTTCTTCCTTCTGCATTTAAAAAGGGAGATTCGCAAGCTCAGGCAGAGTTCATGCGGAAGAGGGGGAGAAACCCCGAGAAGGCAGAGCAGAGGAGAGCAGGAAAAACTTCCCTGTCCCGGGAAGGGCAGGGATGGTCACTGCTTCCAGTATGAGTCCAAGATCCTCTTTTGAAAACAGTGCCCTTGACTTCTGCCCTACTCTTTGCAAAATTGCTGCAAAGAAAGACGCTGTTTTATGCTTGTATTTATTCCTCATTCGTTCCCATTCCTTTTCATGATGTGGCTGATTTAGTTCAAAATCTGTTTAGTAACCGTGAGGGAAAGGTTTAAAAGAAAGACAGTCTTAGGAGGAGCACTTCTTCCCGTTGAAACTACAGAGGTGCTGAGATTTTCCTTCCGAGGCTCTGGGCTGCCCAGGACCCACCAGCGGCTGCTCTGCTGGCTCCCAGCACCTCTCGTGTGTGCCTGGGCAAGGACAAGGCAACATAAAAAGCCGCTTACGGCTCTTAGCACCAGACTCTCAGATCATCCAGCTCTCCCAGGCTTGATTGTATCTTAGGGTTAAAGAAATGCACCACACTAGATCAGTTTGCAACAAATCTTACCACATTCAAAACCTCAAGAGCTGTTAAAGTGCTGAAAAGATGCTTGGGTTTGACCACAGACCTCTGTCAGCAGCAGACCAAGAGGATTCCTGGGTTTTTTACTTGGGGTACTTGTTCAAAAAGAGTGACAATGACTGGTTACCCCATACATGTGCAAAATTCACCAGTGATCCTCACTTCTCCCGATTTCATCTTTCCTAGAGATAACAGCATCAAAGTGGACAAAGCAGCCAAGCTTAGATTCTTTTCCTGCCTGTGACTGAGGAAACATAACAACGAGGAGAAGAATGACATCTGGATTTACAGGATGGTGGTTTTATTTATTTGTGGTACAAAACGATTTTGTATAACTCTCTTTGCTCTGGATTTCTGCTGAGTGTTGGACTTTGGGGTGAAGATGACATTGTAGCACCAGGGGATGTGGATCTCAGGGGACCTGTGAGCACCAGGTCCCTGCCTGGAAGCCAGCCCCAACGGTTGGTCTTTGTTGGATGCTTGTTGGGTAAAAGAAACCCGGAGAGAAGATGAAGATGCATGTCTCAAGGCTGGAAGTCTGCAGTGTAAGGGATACTTATTCTCCATAATACCTTCCATTCCCCAAGGCGCCTCTCTGCTCACAGGCTTGCTTATGAAGAGCTGTCATCTGCCGAGGGACTGGGAAGCCACTGAAGTTTCGTCAGAGGTTGGTGGGAGCCCTGGGCAAAAGCGTGCTCCCAAAAGCTGGTCAGGCACTTCAGGAGGATGCTGCAGCAACAGGCTGATGGTTGAGCTGGGACAGGAGGCCTCCTTAGCAAGGAGTGAGGATCTGAGAAAGTGAGCATCCGCAGTGAGCATCTGAGCAAGGGGACCTCCCAGGAGAGAAGTGTTCAGTTACACATCATATCCCAACTGTACTCGGAAAGTACAATAAAGCTGGAGGCTTGCGGTTGTGCATGCACACAGGGATGGTTTTGTTCTGTATATGGTGTTAACGGTTCATGTCCCACTGCCTGATTCACTTCACGGGTTATCACTGAAAAATTCTCGGGACTGAAGTACTTGTGTGGAAGTAGTTGCAACCAAAATAGGTGGTTTGCAGTTCCTTGTTAAAGTAATGACACCAAACAAGCATTTATACTTCAGGCTGATAATTCATTAAAAACCAGGAAATAATGTTTCTGCCACCTGTTTTTGAGAAGATGTTATTTAAAGCAGAATAAAGCAAGATCTGGTAAAATTAATGAAAACGCAAGTAAACAAGATTTGTTTTGCAAACTGAAAAAGGAAAGTCAACTACTAACCAAGCCTTTTCAGCTGCTTTTAAGGTACATTTTTACCAAGTCTCTTGTTGGTACTCCTTGTTTTTTTAAATAACAAATAAGCGTAGACATGTAGCCAGAATAACCCATCTAAGGGCATATGGTTCCCATGCAAACTACAGAAAACAGCTGTGTTTTCAGTTGCCTCCAAATTTGTCACATGTCAGTGGGGTTGCTGGTTTGTCAGCCTTTTATTTTCCTAATGATTTTGACATTTGTGTTAGGCTCTTCAGGCCAGAGGAAGGTTTTCCACACTGCTGGCATGCTCCTGCATGGCCAGCATGGAAAGAAAGATTCTCATTGATTTCAGTGGTGCTGGATCAGGCCATTAGAGCACACTAAGTCTTTTATAATGAATGTTTTCATGCCGTATATTTTCCTGAATAAATAAATACATGTGCTGGCCTTGTAGCAGTGCACAGTTCTGTATCCATCAAAATGACACAGCCTGCATATATAGAGATTTACTTGCAAATTAAGATGAAACCTTACAACTCTTTTATGGCAGTCTGAATCAATTTGCTGGTATGAACACAACTATATTCTGTCTTAAGAACTGGTACTTAGTATTAAGTATAATTTCTGCTCACATGACAGGGCCAGTTTAATAGGAACTTTCTTCTTCACAAGCGGTTTTAGCTGTATGAGGATTAGATATTGCTCTCCTGCACTGTTCTGTCAGCAAGATACCTAGAGAAGAGGAAGCAGCTAATGCAAGTCATGTGCCAATTCCTGAATAATTAAATAAAAATGCCTGTGATATACGTGGGTGCACACATGAGACAAATAAATGATAGATAAGGTCTAAGATTCACTCATTTAACATTAATCCCAAGAGTTGTGTCTCATGCATGTTCAATTTGATGCCTAGCTGTTGGAAACAGGTTTTGGGTTAGGCTGATAGAGGTTAGAGCACAAGCTGCAGTTCTCACCGCAGTCAGAACAAAGTATTCTGGATGACTTGCCTCAGTAGATACCCACCACCATATAATTTATCACAAATTATGAAAATACTATTTCCTAGCCTTACTTTCCCTCAAACATCATTAGGAACCACAGAAAGACCATTCTATTTCAGTCATATATTAATTTTTGCCTACTGACTATTGCTGAAAGGGCCACAGGCTACAAAGGGATATGAACAAAACATTTTTTTTTTTTAATGTGTTCCCATTTTGCCTGAAACAGAACAAAAATATTGATTTGGAAAGCTTCCAAGGAGAAAAAAGTTGTAAAATTACTGTTCCTAAGCGGTGTATGTGAATGTAGAGATTTCATATCCTTTGGATAGGTAAGTGATAACAGAAAATCACACCTCCTTGAAAACCAAGCTTAGGCAAGAGCCCAGGCTTGCTTGGGTATCTGGCTTCCCATGCAGAACTGAATGAGTGTGTTACCACTTGCAAATACAGCACAGGGAATGCTGTGCCAAGGGTCAAAACAATGACTCTGGTTTATGGTATGAGCTACATATACAGGTTTATTTTGAGCATGAAAGAACACAGCAGTAAGCCAGAAAACAAAAATATGCAACCCAATCACCACATTTTAATCTCCTTTTAAAAGTGTGCCATTTCCTCTGTTTATTGGTAAAACCTGGAACGGTGGCTTATGCATAAAACGGTGCAGATTATTAGTAGAGGAGAACAGACTATTACCTTTTTTAAGAAAAATCTTTGCAGGCAAAATTACAAAATGGAAAGACCTCCTTGTAGTTCCAAGCACTTGTCTCTAACAGCTAATAAATCATACTTATGATTTGTCTTGCACTGCTCTGTTAGCCTAAATGCCAAGGAAATTCCGAGAACACTTGCAAATCCCTGACGACCAAGGAGAAAGAGGTATGGAGAGAAACCCCAAATAAGACATAGTTGATACTAGTTTATTGTTAAGAGGTGACTGAGGTTTAAGAGAAATACATTAATTTCTATCTGCGATATATGGCTACATATAGCTATATGTATTTGTGACTCAATCCCAACCATCATTTTTTACGGCTTCTCCTAATGCGGTGGACTAGAGGGGCCTGTGGCCAGGAAAAGTCATGCTGTTGAAAGAAAGAAAGGTGAACCAAATGACAAATCATTTTGCTCCTTATTGTAACAATGTCTGTTATTCACCCCCCTCCCCAGCCATATCTCTAAAATGCCCTCCAAATGATTCTGGGCAATATATAGGAAAATATACTTCCCAGAGCCAGTGTCTTATTGTATTTTAGTTTTATCCAGAAATCATTTGCTGTTCTTGAGCTCCAGCCAAGTGAACAAAGTAACCCTCAGCTGTGCAACATGTGAATCTTCTTGGCTTAAATTTAAGCCTGCACAGGGTGCTAAAATCACAGATAGAGATGCCGTCCTGAATGCTATTTGTAAGCAGGACAAGGCTTCCTTTATACTGAAAAAATTTCGACCACTGGCCCACAAAAGAGCTTTTCATAAACAATTTTGTTTTTCTTGTGGTTTTCTTTCCTCGAAAGTCAACAGCCCCTGGTGATCAGCAGATTGAAGAACAGCAGTTTAGGTAAACAAATAAATACATGAACAAATACAGTCAGTTCCTTCTCTACCAGCCTATCAGACTTCCCACCACCTGGGAAATAGATCTTTTTACTACCCTTCATCAGAAAGCATAGTGTTAGAAACAATAAACCACAAGAAATTTCAGTTTATTCTGGAAACTGAGACATTTTTAGCCAGGATGGTGTATTATGCCTTCTGAAAATGTTTAACAGGTCTAACTCAAGCAGTCTGGCCTGTGGCCCTGGACTTAGAGTGAGACCCCTGCACCCACCAGCATGGGGGACATAACTATCCTGGGTGCTGGGGCCCTTACATGGAGAATGGGTTGCAATGCATCGACCCAGGCCGCTGTGGGTGTGCATGATATTACACCCACGTGAGACTTCAGTGTATCAGGAAGGCTGCTTCTGCTGGGCAGAAGGAAACCTTCCTTCTTCCCATACAGCCTGTGAAAAATGCCAGCGTCCCCTTAATATGGTTTTGGTGACGCTAGTACAGCAGGAGAACCTGAGAGCTAAGGCTTCCCAGCCATTACTCTTCATCTTAATGGTTGTACTACACTAAATCTACATCCCTAATGCCTCTTTTTATGTTCCTTTAACAAGTAAGCTAGATTAAACACAATAAAGTTTAGAGTGGTATTTGAAAATAGATAAAAATCTCACTAAATTTTTTAATGACTACTCAGATCGGATTTTGCCCAGTTACTGCTTAGATAATGGAAACCGTTTCTAATCCTGGCAATCTCTAGTATCAGATCCATATGTTAAACATAGATATTGGAATAATTATTTTTAAAACTCATACATTTATGGATTTATAAATTATACCGTTTATGTGGGGTGATACTTTCTTCAACATCTGAATGTATCAAATCCAATGATAATTATCAACCAGTGTTAAAAGCCTATCAATAAAACCCATCTATCTTTCCATTTAGAAATTCAGCCAAGTAAAAGTGTGGCAGGTACATGACACCAATGGATTATCAAACCCCTTTTCTCATGCTGGAGAGACTAGACCCCAAAACACACTGCACACAACAGGGTGAGCTCTTATAATAGGTCCAAGATTTTGTAAAATTTTGTATTTTTAACCAGCACTGTGAGCTCTGTGACTTTCATTGTAATGTGACCAGGCAGACAGTTCAGAAAAGTGGTACAGGACTGTTGAACGCTCTTAATGTCACGTCTCAGTTAAGAAAAAGACCACCTGGTGCTTCTGGTTGCTTTTCAAATGTAGTACCAAATTAAATAGATTTGATAATCTGATTTGGGACTTCACAGGTGTGAATTGTTACAGTAAGAGCTACATGAGAAAAGGACTACTACAACTCTGGGGCTAAACATAAATGTGAAAGAAAAAGAGAAGAAAAAAGAAAGAAAAAAAGCATTACATCCTGTCTGTATGTTGTCAGTGTCGGCTATGGTGCTGCTGTGTCTGTCACTTCTGATCTAAAGGCTGCAGCAGGGCTCACCCACCGCAGGGGCAGACAGCCATGCTTTCAAAGGCGTGCACGTAGAAAGGTCTTGAAGACCATGGCTCTGGACTGTTCTAAAATTTCTTCCTAAATTCAAACTCCACTGTATTTAATTAAAAATAATGGCATATCTGGGTGTTGTCAGCAGCGGTCACCTCCAGACAGGGACACCCAGATCTGCTGTTACTGCCAGCCTGCAATTTGTTCCCTAGAGCCTTCATCAGCCACAGGCTAGCCTGAGCCTCACCTGTGGCCACACGATGTACAAGCAGTGCCACCAATTGCCCACATTTGCTGGGTTTGTCAGTCTTAGGGCTTGTTTGTATTGGTTCTGTCTTCATTCAGCTATGCTGGTAGTTCGGCTGACTGGTCATCTGATGCATCACTGTAAGTTTTCTGTCCCAGAGCTGAGATACACTGGCAAGCCCAGGCACTCATTTTATTAAACACATTTAATTCTGAACATCTGACTAAGAAAGGCTTCAGATCCTAACAACATCACTCTTGTAACTTTTGCCAGTCTTGAGGGAATTGAGAGGAGGTAATGGATTGGAGATGTCACACTTCCACATGGCTGCTAGCTGGACTAGGCTGGAATTTATCTAGCTTGTGCTCTCTGCACACTCATGGAAACTAAAACTGACTCATGTGGCTCAAAATATTTCTCTATCAGGCATTCCTTTTCCATGTCCCAGTGTTCAAAAAGCTTCAAAGTGCATGTTCTTTGCAAAATGTTCTGAAATCATTGCTGCACTACTTTTTATTTCTGCTGCATGGTCTCAGAAAAGACCAAAGGAGACACCTGGTGTTTTTCTCAAATCCTTCTATTGGTGCCAGGAAAAGGATCAATCTCAGCTGCCACATCTCCTCACAAATCTCCGGAGGTACCCAGCCTCACCAACCCACACCCACCAGTAAAAAGACCATATGTTTTTAATCTATATACATTCAAGATATTTCAGTCAGCATAATTCTTTTACCTTACCACAGCTGTACCCTGGGGAGAAACTATGTCAAGTATGAACTTCTACAGCTGTAATGAAGATATGGCAAAGCTTTCTTGTTCCTTTTATGGAACAAGACAATGATTTTAGATGGGGTAGATTCAACTTCTGAAGTTTCTGCTATGTCATGTCTAGTGAATCAAACCTCAGCCTCCCTTAAAAATATAGCAGTGCACTCCTGTATGGTCAGCCTACATGTTTCAACTGGAAGTGATGACAAAAAAAATAAAGAAAAGCTTCTTATTTATGAGACACGTAGGGGAAATGGTTCAGAAAATAAAAAGTCACTTCCAGGTAAGCTTTTTAAAAACAGGAGGTTTCCCATCTGGAGGCAAAAAGCTTATAAAAGGTCCTTCAGCTCTGCAGTGTTAACTGTAAAAACAGAAAAGTCAGTACAAACAACAGATTGCCTCTCTGAGGACCAAACAATCAGGTAGAACCAGTCACAACTCTCCACCTGATGTGAGGCAGGCAGCACGAAAAGCCATGAGCTAAGCCCCATTCCGGCTCAGCAGACAGCATTTACGTGAGATCAACCAGGGTCACATCCCTGCTCCAGCGTGTTGGTTTCCTCCCTAGAGCCCTCCCCAAGGACATGGAGGTTGAATGAGATGGTTTGGACCCCATGAATTCTCTACCAAACTTTCTTCTTAGGTGTTTCTGCTGGGCTTTCATGTTGCAAGAGAACCTTACACATACGACTGATGAGGGTTTTTTTGTAGGTGGGTTTTGTGCTCTCTCTAAGATCTTTTAAAGGGGCTTTGGTTTTATACCAGTGTGGAATAGCAGCACATTTTTAATCTCAAAAATCTTTTGGGACAAGGAAACTATTTCCTGCCCAGCTCTACAATTAATCACAGCACATCCCTCTTACAGTGTGCTACAGATAAATAATTCATTACAGCTGCCTCTTCCCTCCATGCAGGGTAGGCAGTTGTGATCATTTCTACAGGAAGAAGGCGAAAGTTAATTCTTTCTATGCCAGCCTCCAGAGAAGGATTTAGACCCTCTCACAAAGGAGCTTTGATGAATTAATAAACCTCTTCAGTATTTACCACACTTGTCCAGAAACTAAGTTCAATTGCAGCTCCTTAATTTTCCAGATAACATCTTTAGAGTTTGAGAAGACTTGCCTAACCAGTGCCTACAGTCAAACTGTGAACAATTATCCTTACTTTCATTAACAAGATGGATCAGGATTTTGCTGCAGTATGAGCTGTACAGATATCAGGATGAACCTTTACAGCCATCACTACTGCAAGTTGGATGCATGATCGCTGCTTTGATGTTCACGCCATTTTGACAATGCAGCCCTGATCCATGCTTTAAAAAAAAATTGTCAGTGTCGGGTCAATTAGGGATTAAAAAAAGATAGACAAGAATGGAAGCAGCCCATTGACATAGGTTGGATCCAAGGGAACCGAAGGTAGAATCAGTTTGGCAGTGAGGGTAGAGGAAGGCAGTTTGCACCTGTACAGCAACATGGGCAGGGAAACCAGGGCCAAGTCCCATTGAAGCTGTTGTCTCTCTTCTGAGAGCTCCTGCTTGCAGGCTCCTCTAATCTGAGATTTTATTTAAAAGCCAAATCCTGGTCTCATATAGAATAAGCTGTGTGAAACCTATTGCTCTAAATCCACCACTTGCGTGGAGAAACACGCTCCATGTGCAGCTGAGGTGCTGTCAGGGTCCTGGGAGTACTGACGGGCTTGACCAGCCCCACCTGTGACCCCCACCACACCCTGCCCATTGGCCCAGGGGATCTATTTAAAGCTCAGCCCAGGGTAACTGCTCTCTTTGCTTTTCCATTGTTCCTGCTTAGTTGGATCTTGATTTATGAATTGGTGTCCCTGTCTCCATGGAGATGCCTGGTGCTCTGGGCTGAGAGCTGTGGGATGGGCTGTGGCTGTAGGGGCTCTGCCCTGCCAATCTGTGGACCCCCATGTGAAAGTTTAGGTAAAGCTGGAAAGATCAAGGTCTGACTTCAAGATGTTAGTTATTTCAGAGTATGGGGAAAGCTTCCTCAGCAGCTGCTGTGAATGACAGGGTTATGCAAGAGCCTGGGGGCTGGTAATGCCTCCTGTGAGTAAAACAGCAAAGTTGGGATTTGTGCACAACTGCTTTGATGCCTGCTCAGTGCAGCTGCAAGGATGACAGATGTTGTAAAGCAGTCTTGGAACTCCTGAAAATCTGATCCTGCTGTATAAAAGAAGGCAAGAAAGGAGGTGAGAAAGGGAGAAGAAAATGATTAATATAATGATTTTCATACACAGTTTGAGATCCCTTGCTTGCTATTCTTGTGTCTTTTAAAACTCTAAGAAAACTCTTTCTATCCTCATGTGGGTTGTTGGAAATGCATCAGCACTAATTGATTTGTCAATTAAGTATGCAGTATCTTCCATAAGTGCAAAGTAGTTAGTGTTAATACTCTGATTATTGCATTTTTATAGAAGAATGTTCCTAGAAATCATCTTATCTTGTTTACACAACTGTTAGACCAAAATTTGTACCTGCTTGATTATGAAGATAATACTGTCAGCAACATGCAATTAATTTTATCATAGTGTGAAAATCTAGCATAAGGTACACCTGAACTCCCATAAAACCTCTTTCATTTCTTACTCAGTCATGCATCCTACCATGAGACATAATTGCCAGCTTCCCAAGGAAGTGCATAGGAGCTGCGGAGGTGAAAAGTTTGCCCTCAGTTTTGAGTTCAGGTTCTCATAAAATGTTAACCTCTTACTAAACTCACAGGACTGTGTGGCTGAAACTTGCAACTTGGCTCATGCTTGGGCAATTTTGGCACTGTTCCTCACACTGAAGAACAGTAGGCAGTTTGAAACAGCTGATCAGCAAACACTTGCATTAAAGATATACTGAATGCCTTGTGAGATCCATTTGATCACACTAGTCCCGATCCATCTGTTTCTGTTGCTCTGTGTACTTTGCCAGACTGTTTAGTGTACAGAGAACCTCTGGCATGAAGTCCTGCTTAAAACACCCTCCTGCTGCTGCCTGGCACTGGATGTGTTGGCAGGGAAGGACTTACTCAAGTCTTACTTCATTGCAGAGATTCCCAGCAGCTATAATAGCTTTTTAAAGACACTGACAGGCAGCATAATGCAGAGCAGCCTCCAGGATGCCCTAAGTTACACCAGAGGGGCAGCCTGGCCACGGGCCAGGCGAGGAGCAGTCGTTTCAGTGCTGGTTTGTTCGCTGTCTCTTGCTACCACTTGGCCTATGCTCAAACACCAGCCGTACCACACAAGCAGTCTTCAGAGGTTTAACTCAGTGAAATTTCCGCACAGCTCTCTTTCAGAGAGAACCATTCCTGATTGAATCTACGACTGTCAGCACTCCTCCTGTGTCTTGGAAAGGCCTGACTTGTTAGATACCTGCTCCATGGAAATGGAGAACAGTGGTTTGGGCAGAGGTCCCTGGTCATGTGCTGAGAAAGCGTTCTGATGAGGTCTGTCAAGCAGCATGTGGCCGCAGCCCGTTGTCTTGGGATGAAGAAAGCTCATACTGCAAGACCAAACAACTCTGCAGTGTCCTCTACCACCTCAACTGTGCTCCAAAGAGGAATGTGTGCAATCAGTATTTGGCAGACAATACAGCTGTATCCACCTTAAATTTGGCTTAGCCTTCAATGTGCTTCATGAACTTGAGCTGCATGTGACACCTAGCAGAACTCAAATTTGGAGAAACTCATTCAAATGCCTTTGCTTTCTGGTGACTTGTTTAATTGTATGTCCTGTCATACACTTGGCCAGCTAGACTGAAATTTGAATAGCCAGCAATAGTGGATGTATTGAAAAGCAAACAGCTTTAAAAAAAAAGTAGGGTACCAGAAGTCTTTCATTGCCATCTCCCAGTTCCTCTTGTAAGAATATTCCTTACAATTCTATCTGCAGTGGACTTATACTGCAGGTATAGGTATGCACTGTTGATAGTCATATATTATATTAAATATTGATGTGGAACAAAAGAACAATACAAATTAAACATACATGTTAAGCCAGTCTAAATTGTAAGGGAACTAATAAGAACAGTCTTGGTTTTTTTCATGGCAGAAGATTAATCCAATTCAAATTCCATTCTGTTTAAATGGAGCATGTGTATATATGGCCTGGTCATGTTTCCCCAGTGGACAGTTTAACCCTAGCAATTGATACCTTACCTGGTAAAGGCAGTCTGTGTGGAGAGATGGGCTGTGAGAAAACTGTACTCTGTCTTTTGGGCATGCCTGTGTAAGGTGAGATCCTTATTCAGGGGTAATGGTTTGCTAGATCTACTCTGGCTGGCTTTCTGAAAAGCAGAACCCAAGGGACAGCCCAATTCTGCTGTTTTGTTTCCCTTGAAATTCTATCTGAAAATGCATCCTTCTCTCTGTGCTGAAATCAGAGGTACTAGCACCTTGGGGTCTACTGTTATGCCTTTAAAATCTGTGAAAGCTGGGGAGCTTTCCATGGTGTGGAGCAAGAATTACCAGGAAGATATTTGTTAATGGGGTGGCCAGCTGAAGGAATGATTCGCATGTAGGCCCTGCAGGAAGCCAGGCTTGCAAGAGTGATGCCTTTCCCAAAGAGCTGCGGCTGGAGAGGGGCATATCGAATAAAGGTGAAGGTGGTGATGGAGTTGGTTTTTTGCTGCTATCTATCATCACTGAAGATCTCCCTGGAGGATTTCCTCCAAGATGCTCTGCTAAAACAGTCCTTTCCATGGGAACAGGGAGGAGGACTGGGAATGCAGAAATGAAAAACACTGCCCCAAATCTCCTGTCCCAGAGAAAGGAACCTGAGCATCTGTGTCCTGCCACATTGGAGGTATGGGCTGAACTCCACTAAATTTTCCTCCTGTTTTGGCTAATTGTTTGGGTTTGTTGATAGCTTTCTGTTGGTATGCATTTGTTGATACTTGCTGCATTACTTCTTGATTTCTGTTCCCTGACTTACTTTGCACCATCCACCTCTATTTCTGGAGGTCTTTGTATCTGAGCTCTACAGAGAAACCTTGCTCTTTAATTAGGTGCTACCATGTGGGTTTCTCCTAGCTCATACCTAGTTCACACTCAACCTTACCAGGGAAACTTTTGCACCGTCTTGTTTTTAGCCTTTTAAGTACTGTGGGTGATGAAAGGACTCAAAGAGGACACACCAGTTTAAATTAAACCATTTTCATCTCCTAATACAAAGCCACTCAACTTCTTAAGACCACTCAGAGTTTCTGTAATTTTGGTACTATTCAACTTGCAACTGTAACTAGAAATGTAGCTTTCATCAGCATTTGAAAATATTCAGTCCTCTTCCACAGCACTGTTTTCAGTCCTCAGTCCATTGCTGAATGTATTTACTGGCTCTTCTGCTTTTGCTCCTGCTCTAATAGCATGCTTCCACTACCATGTGAAGAATATATTTAGTAATGATGTGTAGTGATTCAGTAGTAAGGGTCACATACTTTGCAAATGTTAATACATTTCTGTACTCCGTATCTTCTAGTACTTACAAGATTTAAGATCTTATCTTAAAGACTGAAGTATGTCCTTCAGACAAGACTGTTATCTGTCCTTCACAGCAGAATAGGTGTTTCTGATAAAAAGAAATATTCTTAAATCTTAGTGTGGCTAAAGAAATGAGGTACTGTAGAATAATGGAATGAGTCTTTCACGTATCCACTATCTTCTCTGCAATCTACATACTGGTTACATAATTTTATAGCATTTTTTCCAAACTTGGGATAGTTTTTATATTATAGAATTAAGGTTAAGAAATTAATGGTTGTTTGAAGGTGTACATCTCAATGCAAAGTTTGTCTTCTGGAATTTTAACATGGGATGAAGAAAAGGCAGCTGTACCCTTTACTGAGTCCCTTCAGGTATAACTTATTGTCCCCAGGATGCTTTGATTCCAGGATATTGAAAAGAAGATACTCTGAAAGAAAGCATGCAAGATTCTCAGAACAACCTTCATTCGGACTTGGATCCTTTTGCTTCTCCTCATCCATTTGTGTTCAAAGGTCAAAAAAATAATGGTCCAAGTGGTGTACTGTTGTGAATCCAGAGGAGCAGTATATTCCAAAGCTGTATAGTCAGAACTAACACTTTTGTTCATATTTGTATCAGGGAAGAATTCTAACTTGCAATCAGTATGGCACTTAGAAGCTGGCCTTTTTTCTGCTTTCAGGCTCTAAACCATATTTAGCCATTTCTGTTATTTTCAGAGAACTAATGGGATGAAACCCTCAAAATTGTCGGAGCTTCACATAGATGAGTGGCAGAGGAACCAAAGATGGTTTGAGTCACCTTTTTTCAGGAGACACTAGAGCTATTCCCAATATCTCTTTCTACACTGAACTAAAAAAACCCAAAAACCACAAAAGGGGAAAAAAAACCCCACCCAAACAACCCACAAACCCCCTGCATTGGGATTATTTCATTAAAAAGAAACGTGAAATTGTGTGAACTTGCGTCTTTCAGCTCTTTATGGTATTACCTCTACATGTCATGTGGAGTGTGGTAAGCTGACTTTCCATCAATAGCAGATTCCCTGTGACTGGGGACTATGTCTGAGCCACAGTATTTTTAACTGGGGGTTTTCTGATGTTGCTTTGCTGGTGCAGTGCGCCCTTGTCCCCGACTCCGCGCTGTAGGACCACAGCCTAGGCTGCACACGCAACGCGCTACCAACGAAGAGCTGCAAAACGTCTGTGATTATCTTCTGTGTGCTTACTGAACGTTTCCAACAGAATAAAGCTGCAGTGCCTGTGATGTTTCAGGGGCCAGCCATGCTCCTGCTCAGGGGATCGGCAGGTGATGGGAGTCCAGTCGGGAATGCCAGCGCGCTATGGCTCTGCCTGACACCCCACGGGCCCGTGGCGTTGCACAGGGTTACCAGCTTTCTCACCTGTCGGGATACGGGGCCGTGTTTCTTCCTCCCGCCTGGCGGACTGGGGCTTTGTTCCCGCTGCCCTGTGACCGTTCCCAGCCGAGCGGGTTTGTACACCGTGGCTGAACCGGCAGTGGCGCCCCTCCCGCGGGAGGGGAATGCAAAGGGTTTCCGTCAGACGGGGTTACCGGAGGAGACAGAGCAGGTCCCCAACACGGGTTACTGCCAAATGCCCGCGGCG
>NW_010225163.1:0-73475 GCF_000690775.1 Eurypyga helias | reverse complement strand
GGCTGCGGGGGTGGGCGAGGGAGCCGCTTGCTCTGCGGCGGGGCGCTGGGCCTGGCCGGGCCGTCAGCAGCGTGTAGGTGGGCTGCCGTCCCGCGTTGAAAAGTCGCATTGGAACAGGCGAACGGCAGAAGGCCGCCCCACTGCTAACAGTGCTGGTCAGAGCTGCCGAGCAGCCAGCGCTGGGACAGGCGGTTCGTAAGCACATCCCTGTAAGCCCTGTGCCCTTTCAGCGCGCGGGGTTTGTGCTGGCCCTTCTCCTGGTGTTAAAACTGGGAGTTCTTCGTCTGTGGTAAGGTTCTGATCTCTCTGAGGTGAAGGCAAGGCCTGGGCTTCATGAGAGTTTGGAAAGGCCAACCCTACAGGTACGGAAACGGGATAAATGTGGTGTAGTTCGGTAGGAAGCGCACAGAGACACCGATGAACAGTTACGACTTTGCATAGTTGTTGGATAAATTTTCAGCACCGCTTTTAAAATCCGGTAAGGCAAACACCGAAGCCACAGGTTTACTTTCGTTTTACTGCGTTAAACCGTGAAGGTTGTGTGGAAACGGCCGAGAAGAATCTTTGCCAAACTGCGGGCTGTCCTGAGAACTGCTGTGCTGTGAAGTGAGAGGAAGGAAAGTTACACTGAATTTCTCACAATCCCTAGACCCAGCATTTTGCCTGGTCACTGTTTTGGAAGGGCAGTTTGGAAGGCCAAGCGCTGTTTTGGAAGGGCAAAATCCCATCGCCACAGCCAGCCAGGTCCGGGTGAGGCTAGGTTTGTTTCACTGAGCAAACAGCTCCTTCCCTCCATCCTGCCCACCTCCCCAGCAAGGGTGTGCCTGCCGAGAAATAGTCTCCTACTGCTCTTGTCCAGTTTTCCTTGTTTGGTGATAGCTGGTAGTGACTCCATGCTGAAAGCAAGATGAGAGATCGTTAGAGCTGTGATCACGTTAATATTAACTTTTTTATTATTATTGTTGAAGTCATATAATGGGAAACAAGTTAACTGTAACAAAAAGTACATTTACTTTAGCCTGGAGTGAAGCTAAGACATAGTAGTTTTATGAATCCCTATTCATTAAGTGCATGATTGAAGCACTTGGTGAGGCAAAAGCCTTGCTCTGTGCAGAGCACAAATTAAATGTGCAAGGGGACATGCTTTTTGTTTTACGTGTGTTCAGTCCTCATCACATTCTTAACTTCATGGTGTTGATGAAAGGTACCACCTCCATAGGATTGAGGGTTTGGTATGGTCTCATTAGAAAGAAAATTCATTAGCTTAAACCTCCCATGATAAAAGCATAAATACTTCTCTGCTTTTTGTCATTACAACTTAATCTTTGCCCGTGAATCATACTAAAGGCAATTTTTAAGAACAAGGTCTCAAAGGAGAAAAATACGTGTTTAACTCTCAGTTTGATCACAAGTTATTGCTGGGTGGGAAGACACTGGTTAGTTTGAAAGCCGAAGTGGTTATAATTGTGTCATTTTACAGAAGAAAAACCCCAAACCACGGTAGTCAATACTGTTTTTCCTCTTTAAACACAATGGTATGTATAGAATGTCATCAGGCTCTTTCTGTCGTGGGGGCGGCTTAGGGTGATTCACTAGCTCAAACAAATTGGTCTAAAATTGGTGTAATTCCTTGTGTTATTTCGAAAGAGTAGTGATTTCTGTAACTAAGTTTTGTTTCTGTAGTTGCATTAAATATTTTGGTGGTTTATATTTTGACAGTTTAATAAGCACATATAATGAAAGCGAAAAATTATAATGTAATCTTTAAGTATTATGCTATTGTGAAAATAAGCTGAGGAAAAATAAATTTGTTTGAAAGTAAACTTTCCACAGTGGCAAATCTGTGCTGTGATGCTAAAAAAAACCTAATAGTTTTCTGACAATCTTGTTAGTCAAACTTTAATATTTTTTAAAGGTCGTCAGTGAGAAGTGGAGAAATGGCTAAATTGACCCAGTTAATTGAAAATGAAGTCTTCCGGGCTTACGCTACTTACGCAACTATCGTTCTTCTAAAGATGATGCTAATGAGCCTGATAACAGCATACTTTAGGATCACAAGAAAGGTAAGAAATTGGCAATACTATGTGGTAGAAGAGATTGAAATTGGTATTGAAATAAAGAGATTTCACAGTTGTTTATTTTCTTTTCACCTCTCAAATACTAGTGCTGTTCCTCCTCCTCCCTCCTCTGATGATGTTCTGAGTTTGGCGTGCTGGTGCTTCGTTGGTCTCAAATGGATGACGTCTTTAACCTAATGATGAGATAGTTATGAGACTGTATCTTACATTTTCTCTTTCATTTGACTTTTGACTTAACTCTACCCTTTTAAAATGTTTCTATTATTTTTAAACAAGAGTCTTTAGTAACTACAGTTATTTCCACTGTCTTCTACAGAAAGCTGGTGCCCAGGGTACCCAATTTATAAAGCAAATAAAACGTGATAAGAAGCCATGTTACATGAATAACCAACTAGTAGGGTCAGAAGAGGGGATATGAAGTGGATTTTTATGCATCTATAACCCTTTCATCCAGTAATTCTAGAGCTCTTTACATTCCCTAGTTGTTTTAGCTTTCCCACTGCAGATAGGTCATTATCTAAAAACCATTAATTTTCAGTCAGGCTGAAAATTTATGTGGATTGATGTGTGGGCTAGATAAGTATGTGAAAGATCCACTGAGGTTTACTAAATAATGCAGAAGCTACATCTAGCTTAGGAGAGAGTGCTCGTGGGAAGCATCACGTTGTGTTTGCCCTGCTCTTGGTCTCTAGGCATCTGCTCATGGCCACTGTTGGTAGGTACCGCGTGGTCCGGGGTTGAGAGAGCCCTGAGTTTGCCCCATATGGCTATTCTTGTAAGATCTGCTTCTGCAAGATGGTGTGTGCCTCAAGGATTTGTTGCAATCCTTTAGTTGGAATGCTGCTTTCTGTTCCTGCTGGGTGCAAGAGAACCTAGCTGAACTGTTCTGTTGGTCGTGAGGTCCTAATAGCACCACATTGGAGGTACTGCTGCTTTCTGATAGCTTGCTGGGTCTTTGGCACAACTGAAGATTGAGTATGGTAGACCCCACAGCCTATCCTGCATATTCAAAGTAAAACCCAGGTGTTTCTGTCGTAACCTTAACTCGCTTTTGCTCTTGTGCAAGCATGTCAGCTGTATGGTCCTATGTGTAGATCCAGTGGAGTCCTGTATTAATGTTCATACCACGTTATGGTCTCTGTGTGTGCAGGTGACAATGGGGCCTTCCCTAATGTGGAGTACTTGTTTTTCTTATGATAAAAAAAAAGTTTTCTTGTTACAAGCAGACAAATTGTTAAAGTAATTTTTATTTCCTGTTTAACATAAAAGTAGTCCTTAAAATGTGAAGAAAGCAGTGGAGCAAGAGAAGGTAAACTGTTGCTGATAGTGTTAACATGTCTTCAGAATTTTTAGGCCAGGGATATTTCACAGAAAGGGATCAAGGCTGCCTCAGAAAGCAATCATGTAGCTCGCCTAAAATCAAAAGGTTTCCTAGACTTAAGCCCGCATAGCCTGAACGCTCCCCAGGATGCATGCGTTGCCATGTGTCAGCAAGGAGAGGTCTGCAGTCTGCACTAACAAAATGAAATGCTTTCAAATAGTGTCTTACAGTATTTGGAGGTAATAATGGGTCATGTCAGTGGAAAATACACAATTTATACCTAAAAGGAAAGGGAGAAGCTTATTTGGTCATAAGTGAGGGTGAGATGAGTCTCTTGGATGCTATTGCTGTGTAGACTTCTGAAGAAGGAAGGGATCCAAAAGGGCTTTCACATAATTTGTCAAGAATAGTGAAAAAAGATGCCTAGGCAGGGCAGACAGTAGTTATGTTCCTTCAGCCCACTGACATTACTTCAGGCTGAATATCAGTTGTCTCCTGTGCTTGTCCATATTAAGAGAAGACTTTATCCTCGTGCATAAATTACATTACATTACGTGGTCTGCACGCAGGCTGCACACCTGCTAGGCTCAAGACAACAGTAACGCAGCGAACAAAGTATTATTCCCTGTGCATTTAGCTTCAGGTAAGTTACGTGAAGTTATAGAGGCATTAGTAAAAAGAGTGACCTCTATAGCAAGCTACCTTGACTAGAAAAAAACCATTCTGGCTTCTAATGTCTCTTGTGTGTTTATGTTTGAAATAGGCGTTTGTCAACCCAGAAGATACAGCATCGTTTGGTAAAGGCGAGAGTGCTAAAAAATTCCTGCGGACCGATCAAGATGTTGAACGAGTACGCAGGTAATGCACAGGAGTCTCGAAAGGTTATTTTAGATAGCAGAATAATACTAAATCAAGGAATTAATTTCACTCCATTCTCTTTGGCAAGCCGGTATGTGTTTTGCTTTATGTAATAATCTAATACGTTAATTTGTCTAAATGAACAAACTGTTCCATACTTAAACTGTCAGAATGCATATTAAAAATAAGAAGTCTGAATATAATAGCTGACTCTTGGATAGTGTATCCTGTGTGCATGGGGGAAGTGGTGAGCAGATTGTAAAACAGGACCGTAAGTTGACTTAGTATAAAGTACACTTAGTATGAAGTACACTGAGTGTAAATCAGCTAACACCAGTTGCAATAGTTGCATCTTTTCCTCAAGTGCAAAGGAAGTAATGGGGAAGAGACATGGAACTGTGATACAGTTATGGAACTCCAGAGCTGTATTGAGGGCCTTACTCTTGCAAATCGTACTGTGTGGGAGTCGAAGCCTGTGCTCTTTTTGCTGGATTGAGTCGAGGTTACTCACTGGTGTGTCAGTTGTCCGGGCGAGTTGACCAGCCTTCTGGAAGAATGCTGTTAATACTGTGGCTGTGTACAACACGTGGTGTATCTGTTTTCTTTTGCAGGATTCATGGCAGAATGTAAGCTGTATTTCAGTAGGCTAAATGGTGATGGCAAAATTTGCAGTTACCAAAATAACAGCTTTAGAGATGCTGTTTGATACACTTGTGCTAACAAGGAAAGCTTTTAATGGGATGCTTTCCATATCATTGTTCCTAAATGAAGCTAACAGTTTATTTGCTATATACATTTTTATACGAAAAACCTTGCATGTGAATGAACTATTCTCATTTAAACCACCATTAGAGAAGATCTTGAAAATAAGTATCAGCTCTGAGTTAAGAGCAGCGCATCCTTGCGAATGTAGGCGCTGTGGTTCCAGGAAGGCTAGCGTATTTCTGCATGCCTCTTCTGAATTCTAATCGGAGAAAGAACAGCCTAGCCTCGGTGGGCTGGAAAGATGCTCTGAACTTTCCTTTTCCCGCCGTGAGTGGTTCAGGGAATGATTAGCTGTTTAGTTTGCTGGTTTCAGTATAAAAATGGGCACCTTTTGGTGAGGACTAATTCCTTTCCATTTGTAAATCTCAAGGAGACAACTAAGTCAACCCTAACTTTACAACCAGATGCCATTTAAACTCAAATTGTTACATTCCAGAGACAAACACCTCACAGAGTCATTTCATAGGCCAGATTTTAAAACACTGTTATCAAATCCTGTGTTGCTGTTTTGCAGTGTTGTTCATACTTCCCCAGACCGAGTAAATCAGCTTGGTTCTGGTTACTCCGTTGGTTCTGCAGCATCTGTTTTTTCCTCTCAGCAATGGTTCTTAATGGAAGTTTACTATATTTTCTTTTGCAAGCTTCATGGCAGCAGATAATGCCACGTAGCTAGGCTTCTCTTCTATATAGGTGACTGGAATTGTTCTTTTAGGGGTATAGAAAAGACATTAGTGTCTTCAGTGCACTTTTTTGGGGAAAAAGTAAAGTTGGAGGATACATTTCGTTGTAATGATAAATGAGTTCAGAAAACAGCTGCAAAACAGCACCGTGTTCTGATTCTAGTTGGCTGTGAAATTTGACATAATTAGTAAGGCTTAGATGTTCTTTCAATCAGTAAATTTGGTTGGAAGTACGATTTATTTAAAGTGGTATAGGGAGCAGGGGAAGTTTTGGAAGAGGTGTGAAAGAATACTTCAAGATCTGGAGTTCAGTCTCAACACATTTTTAGTAAATTATATTCTGGTTTCAAAATTTCAAACTTTTTTTTTAGCTATTTTAGTGCTTAGTAGTGCAGAAAATGAACCAAAAGCATAACTGTCACACCTGTTAGATGCTCAAAAATAACATTCTTCAAGATGATTGAAGTACTTGAAGATATGATAGAATGTTTCATATATAGGATATTTCATGTTTTCTTTATGGAGACTACAAACTGAGTGTAAGGGAATACTTGGTATAGACCATCTGGGCCAGGAAGTCTAGTGGTTGCAGTCAGTCATCCAGTTAATTGATGTTCAGATGAGAGGTGCTACAAGAAAATTCCAGCTACCTGTCTGCTCCCTGCCCTTCCTTGCATTATTGCACACCCAGGTGTACTCATATGCCTCATGTAAGTCCCTAATATTACCAAGACCCTGGGGATAAAACTAGGGCCTTTCCCACAAAGTTCAGAAGTCTGAAAATGTGGGGTGTGGCAAGAGAGACTAGAGCGATGTCAAGTGAGCATGCCAAAATCATTTCAGTGGCTGAATGAAATCCCCACTGCAGAGGAGGCCAGCAGTTGTGTTAGATCCTTAACAGTAGCACGATCTGAGGATGCTGAAAAATAGTGATGGTTGAAGTGCTTTATTCAACAAAATGTAACACAGTAAAACAAGTTTGTTTCTTTCCCCAGAGGCCACCTGAATGACCTTGAAAATATTGTCCCGTTTCTTGGCATTGGACTGCTGTATGCTCTCAGTGGCCCTGAGCTGTACACAGCCTTGCTGCACTTCAGGATCTTCGCTGGGGCTAGGATCACTCACACTTTTGCGTACTTGATCCCTCTTCCCCAGCCCGGCAGAGGTCTGTCTTGGTTAATTGGGTATGCAGTGACCATCTCAATGGCGTACCAAGTGCTGAAGGCGGTCTTACACCTGTAGTGAAGTCGTAGCTTCTCTCTACCGTTTGACATTCCACATTTCCTGCGGTCTGTGTTGATGTATTGAGTGAGCTAGTGTGAGTTTTCCGTGGTGACTGAAATTAATTTTTTAACAGAGGTTTTTCATTCCTGTTCAGAAATGCTTCTTTTTGGTGGAAAAAAAACCCCTTCTCCCTGTATTCCCTATTCATGGGGCTGCATTGCCAAAGTGTTAGATTGAATGTTCCCCTTGCAATTTGTCAAGTGCTTACAATTCCAAACATGCAATGATGCTGTATTGATAGCATGTGTGATAATTTTCTACAGATGCACTATTTTTGGCTTTAGCTCTGAAGTCTAAATCAATAAAGACAAGAGGGAAAAAAAAAAAAGCGTGTTTGTATTTTTGTTTTCATTTTGACTCTTCTCACAGCAGCCAGCAAATAGCATGTCACGATGTATCTGGAAGAGATTCCAATCATACAGTTCTTTGAAGAATGCTTACCTTAATAATAAGATAAAACCAGTAATGCTAGGCTTGTTGTAAAAAAATCTTTGATGAAATTGTTGTTTGTATAATCCACTTTGGGATTAAAAAACCCAAACCGTTGCAGCTCCATTTCTCAGTTGAATAGATTAAAAAGAAAAAAGTATGTGGGCTAGACTCTGTTTAGGGACACTGGTGAAAATCTGGAGTAATGCTTTTTGTTGAAGTTACTCCAAGCAAGGGTTCGTGACTGAATAAAGCACAGACTCTTTGTAGGAGTGGTTTTATTTAATGTTATTTTTTAATAAATTCAGCATAAAATGTGACACTTGTGAATGTATTGCACTGGCCCTGGCTGAGATGGAGTCAGTTGTCCCCACAGCACCCCCCCGGCGCTGTGCTGCGTACTGGTAGCTAGAAAGGCGTTCCTAACACCCCCGTGTCTGGGCTGCTGCTCAGTAGTGCTGGCACGGCATCGGGGCTGGCTCGCTGGCACAGCATCGGGGCTGGCTCTCCACCATTCCCCCCACCACCCAGCAGGCTGGGGAGGGGACACAGCCAGGACAGCTGACCCAAACTGACCAAAGGGGTATTCCATAGCATGTGACATCTGCTCAGCAATAAAAGCTAAATGGGGTGGGGGGCATTCGTTACTTATGATGTTTGTCTTCCAGAACAACCCCTGCGCATACTGGACCCCCGATAATAGAAAATTTTGCTGTTTGCTTACATCTTCCTATGATGTGTTAGTTTGAAATATTTTCCTTAAAGACTCTTCCCTGTCTTTTTTGTTTGGTTTGGTTGGTTTTGTAGCTCTGGCTTAAATGATAGCACAAGATTTCAAGAAAAAGAACAATCCCCAGAGGAGTCTGCACATCCAGCGTGCTGGTCGTTGGTTAAGTTTCAGATGGTGGAAGTCGGGAGCGCAGTGTGCTTGGTTTGCTCGCCTACCCCAGGGGCTGTGCTGCTGAGGGATAGCACAGAGAGGAGCTGCTAAGCTCTCTCTGTCGTCTCCGTGTGCCAAGGACTTTGCGTTTCTCTTTTTGCGAGGGAGAAGCGGACGTAGTACAGCGAGGCATGTCACGGGAGGGCCTGCCTATCTACCGGCAGTTGTGAGACGAACCGGTGGAAGCCCATGCGGTGTTACGGTAGGCTGTAGCTGGAAAGGGTCGCGGGAGGAGTCAGGAAGCGTGGAAACACACTGCCTTAATCCAAAGAAGGGAGATTGGCATTGCCATTTAAGAGTAGTGTTTATGTCTACTAGGCAAGGGAAGGTGGGGCTTCAAGCAGTTAATACTGATTTACCAGAAATGAAATCTAATGAGTGAAATAATGAAGACCTGGATCCTGTAGAAGGAGGATGCTTGGGAGAGGAGGATTAAAAGTAGAACAGTGTGGAGCTTCCCTTCCTGAGATGGCAGAGTAAGCGCATCTCAATGCCTCTGGGCATCAAGGGCTCCAATAGGAAACATGGGCTTTCATGTTTCTTCTTGCATCTTTCTCCACCACGTCCTACCTGTGCTCTTTTCCTCTTATTCCTTCTTTCTCTACTGGCTTTTCATGGGATCTTGAGACCAGCTAACTTGGATGGTATCATTGTAACAAGGTAAGATCAGCCATAGGCTCCTACCCTGAGGGACAACGGGCTGGCCTGGGGCCTTGACCTGTGTCTCAAACCAATCCCTGTCAGAGCCAACAGGTTGATCTGTCTGTGGCTTTTCTGCCTCTTTATATCACAACAACAGCAGCTGAAGCTCTATTTCCCTCACTTCTTTGTATCTTGCCTCTTCTTTCGAGCCATGTGTCTGTCTACCCATTTAAAAGAATGGGAAAGTAGCCATGAGGCAGAGGGGCCCATTTGAAATTCAGCAGCAGAGTGAGTCCTTTCCTTCCGCACCAAAGAGGCTCTTTCTGACAAGTCTAGTTGTCATTGCCAGACATATTCAGGAACAGCATTTTTAACTCCTTTTGCATCAAGCTTCTGTACAGAAATCTCTTTCTGAAGAGAAATACCTGGAGCCTGTCTTTATTCCTGTGATCTTACGTTTGAAACAAAACTAGTTTTAAATCCCTTCCATTTGCTCAGTGGTTTCAAAGCTCTGAACATACACTCACTATGTGCCGAGAAGTAGAAAAGATAAACAAACCCTTAGAAATACCTAGAGTGATTCAATATTATTCTGTGTTTCTCTTGCATTTATTTTAAACCTCTATTTTATTTTCCTTTGCTCCCACAAATACCATCTGTGCATCTGGGTGGGGTACGTGCTCAATCTGGGAAATCTGCCTTACCAGTTTCGGTCCAACTGCCAGCTCTGTGGAAGCGTGTTGGAGTGTGGTCCTTGTCAAACGGCTCTTGCCTTTCTCCAGGCCATGCCTTCGAGCGGTATACTGGGCCTGTTGTTGCAGAGCTGTAAATTTTAAAGGGTTAGCTTATTTTCAGAACTTCTAAAGGAAAAAGAGCGTATTAGTTGAATGTATTACTGAGCTAAACTGAGTTTTCACCTTTTAAAATATGCACGTGCGGATTTTGGATGGCTATTATCAGGTTCTGTTACAAAATCATTAAAATAATCTGTCACTGATGGAACGACTGGCTGTTATCAGCAGGTATGCGGCTTTCGGCCTGGTGAAAGTACAGAAAAGGTTAGTCTGTGGGACGCATATAAAAACAGGTAAAACCAACGTCTTCTAAGCTTCATTTCTGTCCCTTATGCCTGTTACTCCTGCCACTATTCTTAGGTGACCGGAGAAACGACAAGTTTTCTTCTCTCTCTGCCAATTATTCCTGGTTTTTTATATTCTTTCTTCTCCGAAGTATTTGTGTATCTTTGAAATGGCTCCAGTACTTTGAAATGTTAGCTGACACAGCTTGACCTAGTTAGCTGATTTTGTCTCTGAGTGGATTTCGTGGCCTGTTTCGTTTTCAGAAGTGTAAACACGTGAGCAATTCCTCAGTTCAGTTTGCAGCTCTGTGAGTAAATGCCTGTGTGGCTTTGGCCCAAGTGACTTTGTCCTGATTTTCATGGCTGCAGCCAGACGCGCTGAAGGCAGTGGAGGGAGTTGGTGACTGGCAAAGAGCTCTGAGCTAGGACTTGCCATTCGAGCGTGATTTCGCATCTTGTCACAACAAAGCAGGTGTTTAAAGCTATAAATGTTACATTAAACGTTTCCTTGAATTTTCAGAAGCAAGTGTGTATTGGAACTTCACTGCCTTCAAAGTATTCATTTCAAGAAACTGGGTCAGTATTTCTGAAACTTGATGAAATTACATAAGTCACCAAAATACAGGAAAATAAAAGCTTAGGCTGCTAACTCAAATCAATTTGGGGCTTTGAAAAAATTCAGTCTAGATTTTCGATGGAAAATTTTGTGTGTCCTTTCTAAAAGCAAAACTTTAAAAATACCCTTTTAAAAGTAACTGGGATGTTGTCTCTTGTTATGCAAACTAACATGTTTTTCATTTCAAGGCTGAAGTTTAGGAAGATCTTTTCCAAACCTTGTTCCGCTGGCTGAGGTGGCGCGTCAGTGCTCTGCGAAAGGTTGTACTGACATACATTAAAATAGCCTCATTAGATGCCTCCAGCTGTTGGATACTTAGCGAAATACATCTTTGTGATTGACTTTATGTAAAGCAAAGCAGTATTTTATTAAATACTGATTTTCCAGCCTCCAAAACTTGATTGATTACTGACTCCCACTCATAGATTTTGAAGGCTAAAATAGATCATTAGCTCCTTCAGCCTGACCTCTAGTGGAAAGTCTGCCATGGAATGGCTGCCCTTCTGCTGAGGTTAGTTTAATCACAGCATGACTTCAGAAAGGGGTGAGATCTTCATTCCGAGACTTTGGGAGACAGGCGTTGATTCGCTCTTTCCTATGGCATTGTTTCTCTCTGGAATACCTGCATACTAAACTTACTCTTTAAAACCAGCATAGGTTCTTTTTGTTGGCTTTGTGTGTTGTTTGGGTTTTTCTTTTTAAATCAAGGCAGTTGTTATTAAATTATTGCAGTGCGAGAAGGAATATGTATTATTTTAAACAGGTGCTTTCCTCCTACAAAGCACTCGGCTCTTTATTCCTGTACACTCCTGGAAAAACAAAAATTTAGAGCCCCTTTCCACACGCAAAAAAATACTACTGTTCTAAAAGTAGGCGTGAGAAGTTTTTTTTCTGTGTAATAGTGCTAATTAGACATTCTTAGGAACACATGTTATGGTGAATATGCGCACACGGGACTGTATCCTGCACAAATGCGTGCAGTGTATGAAGCTGTAGCCATGATCCTATGTCATGAATTCTCTCAGCAGTACCACAGTGGTGTAGGGCCTCCCTTGCTAACCTGGAGTGAAGCATCTTGAAGTGGATGCTCGTAAAAGAGTGGAAAATGACCTCTCCAGCACGCTTTCTTCAAAGCCTACTGAGCTATAATACGGGCAGGGGAATGGTGGCTGACTTCTGTGAACTAGCCAGCCTCTACTCCTCAAGACAGCATTTCCAAGTACTGACCTGTATGCCAGGTGGCTGCTTTTGCCATGGAAACACATTTAAAAGTAATTCATTTTTATGCATCAAAGGGCATTATTTGAGCAGTGGCCACATAATCTCCACAACTGATTGCTTTTGTATCTAGTTCTTCTTTGCTGCTGCTTCCCAGTGTGCACCACCACTGACAGCATCTTTCTTTTGTTCTACATCTTATATGTGCTGGTGGGCTTTTGAGAGAGCTTAAGAGGAGGAACTTCCAAGAAACCTGTCTTGTAAAACTAAAAAAAAAAGGGAGAAAAAGAAGAGTGTTTGTCTCATGGGTACTGCTTGTCCAGTGAGGGGGAATAAATTCAGAAGGTAGTGTCAGTCCTGCAGAAACAATAAGGAAGAAAAAAAAGAAAGGGAGGACTGAAAGAAGGGAAATGCTTTCATGACAGCTTAGCACAGCATCAAGCAGCAAACTGGATGAAGAGTAGTAGGGGAAGTTACCTATTAGATATCAGGAAGAAGTTCTTCCCAGAGAGCATGTGGAGGCACTGGCACAGGTTGCCCAGAGAAGCTGTGGATGCCCCATCCCTGGAAGTGTCCAAGGCCAGGCTGGATGAGGCTTGGAGCAACCTGGTCTAGTGGAAGGTGTCCCTGCCCATGGCACGGGGGTTGGAACTAGATGGTCTTTAAGGTCCCTTCCAACCCAAACCGTTCTGTGATTCTATGGGAGGCAGGTAGCTCTCTGCTTCTGTGGTTTTATTTTACAAACCTGCTGTACTATCTCTAAAATAAGTTCATTTTTCAGAATGTTTTCCCTTGTGCATCCAGTCATTGAATATCTGCACTGAGGATTAGAAGTACCTCAACTCAGAATGGAGATGACCCGTGGGCTGGGCCAACTCGGTAGCTAATTCTGTTTAAGCAGTTGCCTCTTAAGGCACCTGTGGCAGACAGACCACTGCTGTGTGGGGTGGGAGCTGACATTGAGTGGCTACAAAGAATAGTTTGTGAAACTGCCCCAAAACAACATCACGCCCACAGCACTGGAATGATTGATTTTTTTTTTTTTTCCCTATAAAGTCATATATGACACTTGTTTTCAAATTTATGGAAAAGTATTATCACTTTTCACTGCAGTACATTCATGGAAATCAGAAAGGATGCTCAGAGGAAGGGTGAGTTTGGGAGCTGGGCAGAAAGGGTCCAGCTGTGAATTTCTGAGCTTTCTGTCTTTAAACCTTGCTTTAGACATGAGCTACAGGGATTGGTGTATGTGGCATTGCCACAGAAGTGCTCAAGGTAGGTTAAAATTCTTAATCTCTTGGTGTCTAAGAGACCTCTGTATAATTGCTATCACGCTAGAGCTTTATCTGCTTTCTCTTTAGATAGAAAGTGACACTAAACCCTCAGTTTTCCTTAATGAGCCTGCAGTTATGTTCCAGGGTGCATGACTGCCTCATTTGTTTAATGCTGGGAAGCTGTACGACACAGAAGTGTTTACTATGGGATTTTCACGCCAAACCTGCCATCAGGTGTGGTCCATCTTACAGGCTGCATTTCTCAAGGAGCAGGGCTGGCAACTGGGTGTCCCTTCTGTACTCCAATGGGGGTGTTTCCATAAGAAAGACCCGGTTTGCTGCAAATACAGATACTCTTTGGTACTGAAGTCAGCTGGGACCGCGTAGTTGTGCTACTCAGCTCTTGCGTTGTCTCTCCGGCAATTTAGAGTTTGCTGTTGATCTCTCCTTGTCTCAGCTGGGAGAAGGGTCCAGTGAGACTGATCTACCTTGCTAGCTGACAGATGGCTTATTCCGCTATTTCATGAGCACTTTATAAGGATGATAGTGAAATGTTCACTACTGATGTAAGTGATAAGCACTAAATCGTATAGTTTGCTCATTGGGTGAGTTTTTGGGAAGTTTTGTCAAATTGGAATGAAGTTTCTGTTGATGCTCAGCCCTTGGATGGAATTTGGCATACCTGTGTTCTTTCAAGGTAAGTGGGATTAATTCTGCGGCTCCTCTTGGTTTGCCTCGGGGTTGTTCTGCAAGTGAAAGCTGGGGTGCGGTTTCCTTCCTTGTGCCCAGAGTTCGGCGGCAGCGTTGTTAATTTATGGCACTTTCATTTAGATTCGGTTCATTTTGAGGAATCCGCCTGTCTTCAAACAAATCTGACGGACTTAAAAAAATGACTATGAGCGCTTGTTCGTTTTGCTTCACCTCTCTGCTTTGTCCAAATGGAATTTAGTGTTTAGTACCAATGTATCTATTTGTTAGAAAATACTAAAATGGGCAGACTTGTTCCCTTCTTTAATTTTGGTCTTCCATTCAACTTTTCTTCATTCCTGATGAGAAAGGAGGGATTCGCTCTGATCCAGAGGCATGGCAGTAGGTTTTTCCTCCCTCTGCTCGTTCAGTTTTGGGCACGGTACCACTAGATGTCCCTCTTTGGCTTTTTTACCAGATTTCAGGACTTGGGCCGGTGAAGGAGAAAGTAGCTGCGCCCCGCATCTCTGGCAGGTTGAGTTGTAGGGGGAAAAGAGTTTGCTGGCTTTAGAGGAGAAATGTATAACGGATATTAAAGGAAAATAGTCTCTCTGCACAGTAAACCTGTACTAAGAAAAAGCTTTATGGAAAAAGTGACCTTTGTGAAAACAGAATATTTAACCCATGGCTGAAGCCTTAGAATGGTTTGTTTTTTAAAATTAATAAGACACCAGGTAACTGCAATATCTGGAGTCTTCTACTGAGGTTCCTAGAGAACGATGTGATTTATATTTTAATTGTTCACTATTGTTTTTGATAAGTAAATACATTTTAAGTTTTGTATTTGGCAGTAGGGTAATCTGAACGGGACTAAGGCTGTTCAATACCTTGAAGCGACTAAAGAAGCAGAAATAAAACTCAGAAGCTGTGTCTGTCTGCCACAATATCCAGAGAGAGACGTAGTGCAAATAGTTTACTGGAAAGTATCTCAGTGGTTACAGAATTCAACTTGGGAAGTTAAAGGTGCTGTAAAACTGTTCCTTGTATTTATACAAAACTGGGATGCCCTATAAAGCAATGTGTGTACAGCAGATTTACTTGTCACACAAAACACCAGGAAAGTGGTGGGGGCATCTTTGAGTGATCCACTTGGCACAGAGGTGGAGTACAGTGTCAGCATAATGAATAGGACCTTGCTTGGTGGATGGAAAATATTTTAAATTGAGTTTTTATTTAATGGATTTGAACTTTTCATGCCCAATTACCTTTTTGCTGAAAGAGAACAATAATAATAATAATAATAAAGTGCAAAGGTTCAGTTGCATTCTAGAAATGGGGAAATGTGCTTGGAGAGCTGTCAAAAGGCACAGTCGGATCTCAGGAGCATGGAGCAAGGTAGCTAATACTCTGGAGTGGATGTCCATCAACTTCTTTTGTGGCTTTGTATGTCCTTGTCAATGGTAATGTGACAGAATGGGATTACTCATGTACAGGGAAGGATGGCAACAAAGAGTTGGTTAAGGTCAGAGAAAGTATGTCCTTGTGCAAGGGGGCTTATGTGACTTTCTTAATTTTTCCAGTTAAGGTGGAATAGGTGCACAAATTATGGAGAAACCCACCCTGCAAACCAAAGCTAACAGGATTTGGGGAAACTACTCCAGGATACATAGAAGTAAATCCTTCCCACCAAATGCTTAATCCTTTTTTTAAGGAAAAAGAAAAGCAAAATTTCTATTAAATTCCATGGGTCTTTTCCTGTGCTACAGGTAATAATGACCTGTGCTCAGTGACCTTCCATTGTAGGAATTTTGAACTCCAGACACATGTACATCTACAAAGAGAAGCTTAGCCAGATGAGTTTAACTGTACTAAATAGAAGTGTACTTTTAAGAGTGTATGTAAGGAGAGAGGACACATCTGTATGTTAGTTCTCATCACTCTGATATCTGGGCTACAATGTATTGACTATAGACCTAATTCAGAGGCCAGTGAACTGAATGGAAAAGTTCCCAGTGACTTTCACAGGCTGTGTATCTAGGGAAGTAGTGTCTGTCACACTCCATTCATTTAATTAAGCATGGGCAGCATACAGTCTGCAATAAAATATTTATTGCAAGCAACAGTGTCCAGATAAAATATTATGTTTTGTAAAATTTCAGAGAAAAGAAGTGTCAGGTAGGTGCCACCCTACTTCAGCTTTAACTCTGCTCTAACTACCACTAGGAGTGGCTGGTCCATTGTTTACGTATTCTTGATCACAGCAAGAGATTTATTGATGGTTGGCCTTTGACTTGGCGTTACTGATGGCTCATATGGTGCTATCCACAGCGGGGGACATAAGAGAGCGCCACTTTAAAATGGATCCTGCTGGCCATGTGGTGCTGTTTTGTTCTGTACACTGCTAAAAGGGCCACAGTCAACTTGAAACCTAGTCAATTAAAAACCAACAGGCTAATAGGAGCTTCATGTTCCCAAGTCCTTTTGCCAGTTTCTGTGGAATTGCAATCAAGAGGGTCCTATTTTTAACCGTGTTTTTCTCATTCTTGTTGGTGGCTTTTTTTGTGTGTGCGTGTATAAACCATGCTAAAGGAAGCACTGGCTTCTTCACTAACATGGAAATTAAAGAGTGAATATGACTAAACCCAAAGCACACAAAGTAGATAATCCACATTTGCTTTGTTTGTTTCACTAGGTAAGAATAAAAGGTATTTTTCCTTTAACTCTTTCAGTTACTAAGAATTTTGTCTGAAAATTTACATGGAATGAGCTTAGCAGTAGAACAGACAAACAATGCTTTTCATGGCAACCTCTTAAAATAGTAATTTTAAAAATTGAATGAAGTTTGTTAGATCTGAATAAACATTTTCGAAATACTTTTTGAAACAAACTGAAAAAAAATCATTAAAATTTCTCTAATTGGAGAAATCAAAATGATTATTTTGTAAAACACTACAATTAATTATTTTTACAATGGATGCAATGGATTTTCTGTGCCCTTACCTACAGATAACATTTAACTATGCTTACACAAACTTCTCTTTTTATCTAGAATCACCCTCTCTGAATTAATAGTTCATACAGTGCTTTAAAATTGAAATCTGGAGCTACTCAAGAAGGTCTGTTTGGTCACACATTGGCCTACGTAGTGGGGAATACCATGGAGGCCAGACAGGGTTCATCGTGAGGGGACTGATTCTAGAGGCATTGAAGATTATTGCTTTCCGTGGACTGCAGAGCAAATTGGTGGTATTCAGCATTTTAGTTTGACTGTACGGGTTCAGGTCAGAACTATTGAACTGGGATATTGGAAGACTCTTGGGATGTTTTCTGTTCAGAGCACCAGATGACTTCTATGGTGCTACTCCAGGACCAGCGACAAAAGCAATGCAACTTGTAGACAGCACGTACGACGGAAGACCAGGGACTAACTGACCATTGAGATACCAATGCAGAAGGTATCAATCTCAGCCATATATTGAGAGGCCCATAACACTACTGAAATTATTTCTCAGCTGCTAATACAACTCCTGTTTCTCTTTAAGTTTGATTTTGAATTTTCTCCCTCCTCTGTTTTGAAGTATTAATGTGAGACTAGCAAACATACCAGAGAGTAATCTGGGATCCTCATATTCTCCAAGGTCTCTGTGCTGTCAGTGGGCTTAGTGTTAGCAATAGAAAGTCCATTGCAGCCCTGGCAAAGCCAGTTGATGGAGTGGTTAATGATGCAATACTTTTTTTAGTAATGCATCTCATTTGGACACCACAGCACATCCTGTTTGTATTTCATCTCCTTTCCCTGGTACTTTATCTATGTCCACTACTCTTGCATTTTGACCCAAGGGACTTTTATTTTAATCATTTGCTCTTCCTTCCTGAACTTTCTTGTACATACTTAATATTACTTTACTTGGGTCTCGAACATATGGAACAGATATTTTTAATTCTCACAGTTAGTGTTTGATTGCTTAAAAGATATATTTTTCTACTTTCAAAGAAAGCATTTAAAATCTCCTATATTCTTGCTTGCTACCCAGAAAGATATTTAGTGCTGACCAGGAATGCATACAAAGTGAAACTCTTATGATTTATTTTTTTCCTTGTAGCAGAAGAGTAACTGACTTTAGTGAATGAATAAGCCTTATCCAGTGGGAACTTGATGTTTCTTTGCAGGCATGTGGGCTCATTTGGCCCACTCATGGACCTGTTTTGTGTAGTTTTATTAGGGAGGCCCCAAATGCTGGCAGATGGGTTTTAATAGAAGGGCCTTGATACCATGAGAATCTGCTTATGGGTAGCTCTGACCAAGAATAGCAGTTGCTTGCTTCCACTGATGAAAACTGAGAACCTTATAACTGGAGAACCAAAAGGCCTGTATTTTCTCCCAATCTTATTTTTGACCAAGTCTGGTAATCTCTCTGTATGTCTGTTTTCAGTCTCCAAAAAAAAAAGATGCTTAAAAAAATACTAACTACTGAAATGACCTGTATACAAGTCGGCTGAGTTGTAGATCACACACACTTACACACACACACACTCAGGCAAAAATGTTCAGCTGTGAGGTAAGAGGAGACATCGAGACATAAGCCAAAGTACCAAAGTAAAAAGTAAAGTAATGTGGTACCTTGGAATGGGAAATAGGAGACCTGTTCTACTGTTGACATGCAACATGTACTGGGCCACCTCTGTTTGCTTTGATTTTGTTTGTCACCTTTATTTTTGCCACTTTGGGCAAGGCACTGTATCTTATTACCAGTGAGATTTGTACAGAACTTAGTGTCACAGGATCATTTATGATGGAAGCTGCAATTCTAATTTGTTACTATAGGTGGTACTGTAATATTAATACATAAGATTAAAAAAAAAAAAGAGGAACTCGAAAAAGGCGAGAACAATCAATAAAAAGAATGGTAGCAAACAAATGCCGATGTATCGTACTGTCTAAGGGGGGTTCCAGCTGAGGTGAGTTTTTAAGCTTGAAGGAGATGTGGTTGACGTTCATGTGGTGGCTTTTGAACTGAGTTAGTGCAAGTCTGTTAGATACTCTGTTTTCAGATCTCTTCCTCTAAGCTTCACAGAACCACGGCTGGATCACACCCTGCTCCTTTCTCCTCACCTGATAATTGTATGTGATAAAAACCTGAGCGCTTTACAAAAAGGTTGTTCCAACATGACCAGGAAGTTTTGAGATAAGACATGAAAGTTAGAAGATACTTTTCAAAATGAAGAAGGTCCTTGATATAGGCAACCAAGAAAAGTTTGAATGGAGTCTCATCCATAAGGCAATCTCCTGAGTCTTGTCCAGCCTGGTCCTGAAGAGGCTTCCCTCTCACATAGCTTTTATAGACTATTTTTTTACTTACAGAGAAGTTTTCATTTTATAGTATTGCTGTTTCAAAGACTATGTAGTGGTTACATAGTCCAGAGAGGAACCAAAACATAGTAAGACTTGTGCAGAAGTTCTTTCTTCTGCACAAGCATTGAATACATCTTAGACTTCACATTATTCTTTCTGATACATGTTATTTTGGCCATAAGTGCGAATGTCAGTATCAAGCTCTCCAGCTTTTCCTTGGTTACTAAATTTGGGAATGCAGTAACATAAATCAGTATTCAAGGCAGCTGGATTTTCTCAAAGCTGCTATTCTGACAGGATAATGCTTACTGATCTTCTATAGTGGCATCTGTAATAACACATTCTCAAAGAACAGTCACCATACAATAAAGGTGATTCTCTAGGCTGTTGAGGTCAGCGTGGGTCCCCTGGCTTGTCCTACAACCTCAGTGTTTAGAGTTCTCACATTCTGTACGGGTTTGAGTTGCAAGGGAACAAAGGATAAATGCGTGTCTTTCTCTTTAGGACTTAGAAAGGGGACAGGACTTACATGTTGTCGGCAGACATGCTTTGTAAAAATATCTAGTTCATTTTTGTAGTAGTCCTCTGTTCCTTGAGGGACATGTGGACTCTTTCCTGTAAGATAAGAAATGTTGGGTGGGGGTTAGAAAGAAATTAATTTTTTAACATGTCAAGGAAGACACCTGAAGTAAAAATACATGACATAGAATCATAAAGTAATTTGGACTGGAAGTGACCTCTGGAGATCATGTCATCCAATCCCCTGCTCAGAGCAGTCTAATTAGGTCAGCTAGCTCAGGGCCTTGTCCAGCTGAGTCTTGAACATCTCCAAGGGTGGAGATTCCACAACTTTTCATGGCAACCAGAAAGGTTAGTTACTGAAATCTTGTTATCAAAAGTTAGTTACCAAAGATTTTTTAAATTAGTGTAACCTTGTACCTAACACTTGTAGTGGGAATGACCAAAATATAGAGGTGCTGCTGTGCTTGTGTAAAGGAGGGGGCAGAAGGTGGCAGGGGGAAGAGCTAGTGAAGTTCTTGAGGCTTAAGGCCCCATCTTGCACGTTTGAGATGTATTGCTGTGAGACAGAGGTCTACGTTCCTCGTAATGCCTCTTGGTGCCACACCATGACAGTAGGCATGCATAGGGATGACAAGCCATGCATAGGGAAGACAAGGATATAGGTTCAGGTTCCGGCTGAACCACAGCCTCCTGTTCCCTTAGACCAGTAATTTGGGACCTGATCTGGAAACCATCAGTTACTTGGAGATTCACTACTTAATTGAAGTAAACCTTTAATCTTCCCTGCACCTCATTCCTGTTTGATAAAACACAGACAGTGAAACCTTTACCTGTTTTACTTGTCTACATCACAGGGTCTTTGGGACAGATACCGTTGCTAATTATACAGTAGTTCCCCTGCATGCTACCATAAATTAATAATAATAATAGTAACCATCTTTCAGCGTGCGATTATGCATTTCAGTGTAGACAAAATGTTATAGACAAGGTATTCCACAGTGTAAAATGTTTATTGTATAATCTGAAAGGTCTTTCTTTGTGTGGCATGTGTGGTTTTTCAGATATTGTTATGTTTACTCAGTACAGCCTATGAAATATATTTTAACCTTCCCCCTCAAAATATATTCCACTGCATCACTATAATGTCCTTGTGAAACAAACATTTGGATTTTTTTAACAACGAAAACCATCATTGCACAGGGCTTTATAAAAATGGGAAACATAGTTAGGATTTATTTATTATGTAAAATGGCAGGGATTATTATGTTTATTACTTTTAAATTGCACAATGCTTTTACATTAGGATCAATTTTAGAGCACAGGATTAGCTACTATAACTACTGGCAGTTTTGGTGCCTTATTACCTTCTATTATATTCTGAAGTAATTTTCATTTATTTAATTTAAACTTCTGTCATTCTGCTTTTTCAAGCCTTAATGTCTCAGTTTCTAAAAATCCAGTTGGTGTTTTCTATCTCTGCTGCTAAAGAAGTGCTGTTATTAAGTGATTTGATGGCTTGTTTAGTCCCTTGACTATTCCAAGGCTCACTTTGCTTAATTTAACTACTGTACTCGCCTGCTCCCTCTCTCCTCCCCCCCGCCCCTTTTTTGTTCTTAATTGTTTTCAGAGTACTCTACTTCCTGTGGGGAATCAGTCAGCATGCCAGACTTCAAAGCACTTGTTACAGTAGACCAATTTGGCAATATGCTAATTTAAGACTATTTTTATATCTTTCGACGTTGTTTCTACGCAAACAAAGACCATTTTGGACATTAGTGAAAGAGCGAGGTCTTTGGAGGTTTTTTATTGCCTCAGATCTTATTGGGGGAAAAAAGAGAGTGACTCTTAGCTGTTGGAGATGGAAAATACCTGTAGGGCCTCATTTGAATACATCCTTCTCATAATTACTTACTCCATTTTATTTGCTTTGCTCGGTCCCATCCTGGTCCTTCAAGTGAATCCTCATATATTGGATATGGATTGGCTTTAGGGCAGGGTAGCTGGGGTACAACTCTTACTGTATGACTGTGAGATGTGGGGCTGAGGGGCTTCAGCTGTGCAGGTCATTATGGGTTCACAGAACGAAAACGTGAAAACGAAGGAACACTTAATTAGACAGTTTGGACCTCTGGAATTTCAAAAAACAGTGAAACAGGTTGAATCTGTGCCGTTTGTGAGCGTGCTGGGCAAAAATGTTGCACTATAATTACATGCACATCTACTGACACTGTACAATTTAAGCTATCAGGCACTTGACAGGTGAATCTAGGAGATGCATAAGAAAATTAAGTACAAATTTATCCACACACAGAGTTGCATGACTGAACTGCTTAGAACGATCATTGATTCATGTTCCTTCATGGGTGAAGTTACAGAGTGGCTTGGGCATAATCCAAATAAGATTTTATGTGTTTTACTTTAACATCACACATCATCTCAGCGAAGTCAATGGGGTCATAGTTCCAGCTTCATCCATACTGGCTGTGCGCATCTTTGAATCATCTATCTTTAAAGATTTGGTCTGGATCCATCACAAAGCTATAATTAGTGCTGTTTCTGTTAAAATAACGAGAACTGCCAGCTTTGTGCTTCATGCGGGTTGTAGGGTAGAGGATAGATGACCTGGCAGGAAGGATACTGGGACAATCTTTTGAATGAATCTGAACTGCAAGACAAGTCCGTTTTGGGTCTAGAGAGCACAGAATTTACGTTGTTAGGGGCCTGAGTGTTGTACAGCCATGAGCTTGGATTTATTACCTGCTTATAGTTAGACACGTTTAGCTTTTCTGTGAAATTATTCGATGGAAGAGAGAGAAATCCTGGCCAGATTCTGTAAGTCTTCACTAGCATCAGAATCCCGTGCAAGGCTGTTATTAGCTTTGTGTTTAGTAATCGATACCTTTGCAGTTCTTGATTATGGTAATTTCATTAGTGATACTGTTCCAAAATGGCACGGATTGATTTTTGCAAGGAGAGTCTTGTATACAAGGGAACGACAGGAATTCTTTTATTCTCATATTCATTTTTCATCATCCAACTGAGGAATGCATTTTCAAAATGATCTTTCCATTTAAGGAGGCACTTCTGCTCTGGAGGACTTCAGACATGAATTGAGAGGCTATTGTGTCAGCAGAGGCTGACGGCAGAGGCTGTGTGCTTATGAAGGGCACAGACAAGTCATATTATGAAGAGTTATCAGGAATCTCTTACATGTAACATATAATTTTTATTTGAGAAGTTGGTGGGCATGAACTCAGTGTAGAGTGCTGGCACAAGGACCCTTACACGAAGGCTACAAAGCGGATTCCTGCATCACCTTCTTTCTGCAGAGGGAGCACTGTGCAAATCCTGAAAAGGCCAATGTGAAGACTGGGTCTAAAGATTGTCCAGCCGCTAGCTGAATAATTATCTTGATTTTATGGCTCGAGATCATATTACATTCTCAGCGACTTCCATAAACCAAGCCTGAGGTCTGGCCCTTTGGAGGGTCTGAGCTATTGCTGTGATGAGTAATGCTGCCTTTTTGGATGGGTGTGATCTAAAGGGGGTCTTTGGGTTCACAGTCTCAGTTCAAAAATGGAAACAAATGTTGGTAATTACCAAAGGGAATTTTATTTGGGGTTTCCTACTATAAAGGAAAAATTAAGAAGACATGTAGCTGGTTGTTGGGTTTGGTTTGGTTTTTTAATGGAATTTAACCCCTTCAGTTCTTATCAGAAATAATAAATGTTGGTGGACTTTAAAGTGAAAACATAATTTTTAAACAATAGGTTGAAAATTTTTAAACCAAAATATTTTTTAACTTCTCCAGGCTATTTTAAAATTATTTTCTTACAGCCAAAACTGCTGTCTGAATTCTGTCCATCTGGTAAACAGACTCTCTAGAATGGTATTTGTTGGCTACCATAGATCATAGAATGACTTGGGTTGGAAGGGACCTTAAAGATCATCTAGTCCTGGGCAGGGACACCTTCCACTAGACCAGGCTGCACAAAGCCTCATCCAGCCTGTCTGTGAACACTTCCAGGGATGGGGAATCCACAGCTTCCCTGGGCAACCTGTCCCAGTGCCTCTCCACCCTCTCCGGGAAGAATTTTTTCCTGATATCTGATCTAAACCTCCCCACTTTCAATTTAAACCCATTACCCCTTGTCCTGTCACTACAGGCCCTTGCAAAAAGTCCCCCCCAGCTTCCTTGTAGGCCATTTGATATTTATATACATCTCTCCAGTACAGTGTTTCTTTAAGAAATGGTCTCCTATGCATTTAACCATGTCTATAAGGTGGAATGATTCCTGCATATGCAAAAGATCAAACTATAGTGATGTCTTTGGAAATAGAAGATAGCAGAATCTCCAGTAGCCCTCATTAGTGGAATTATATAGTTTTAGCTAAGAAAATTATTATCTAAATACTACAGATGGTTCAATGGCTTCTTAGTGCAGGGACAGAGTGAAAAAAACCTCATAAGCAAAACATGCTGAGAATGACTAAATGGAAAACGAGAATTTTTTTTTTGACTTCTAGTAGAAACGACTCCAAGTCAAAATGTCAGATTCAGATAGCTGCAGACCTTGAGGCTAATGAGATCTGGATCTGTATTTTGTAGCTTGCATCCATAGTTTAAAGTGAATTTGAGATCTAAATTTATATGTGTGATGCAGTTTAATATCATTTGAGTTTCTGGTTCCAAAGAGCTCTTAGACAGTGATCTGAGTAGCTTCTGAAGAAGGCAACGGAACGTATGCCAAACATTTTGCCCGAGTCTTTAAAATCAGGAAGATGTTATATTCTTTATGAATAATGTGCAAAAAAGTGTCTGCATTGTACAGGCGTAAGGAAGTAAAACAACTTCTTTCACAGTAAAAGTTTAGGTCTTGTCCAGTAGATGTTTGTTGTTATTTATTGAATTTTGCTGTATTGATTTCTGTAACTCTATTTATCTTTCCACTGCAACACACATTTCGGTAAAAACTCTTTTGGGGGCAAAAGGCCAGAATGAAGTCTTTGCATGGCTTATCTCTAAAGTAGGAAGGGAGAGACTCAGAAGTTGCACCTACAAAAACCGGTGGGGACTCTTTGATGTCTCTCTTAATGTGCTGGGTTTAGATTACTTTGTGAGTACAAAAAAGGGTGAAAGGTTTGAGGTTACTTTTAACTAACTCTTAGGATCATGATTTGTCCATGGGGTAGTTTTTAATAGAGCAGATACAAGGGGATGGGCTATCAGATGCGGTGTCTTGAGGCTGTAATACAGCCTCTGTCCACAAAACACTTGCATGACCCAGAGATTCATGTTTTCGGTATCATACTTCTTTAAAGGGGGGGAAAAAAAAAGGCCACAGCATGGGATTTTTTTTTCTTATTTTTCAGTCCTTTCAAGTTATTTTCTATATCTAAGAGCACAAGATCTTCCCATTTAATTTTTTGTTAACTATGCAGATGACTCCAAGTTGTCTTAATGTAGAACACTAAGTACCACAAACTTCAAGACAACATCACAGGAGTAGGCTGCACGGCACAGGGGATTCAGCAGCTGCCCCTCAGTCCTGTGACACTGAAGTACCTTTAGAAGTGTCCCTGTTCTGTGGCAATCAGTTCTTTGTTCCCCATCTCCTGTATTATCCGTAAGTTTCTGCTGAAATTAAGAGTTTGTAAAAAGGAGAATATTAAGGTTAAATCATTCAATCCAGGTCTTGCCCTCTTAAAGGGTTAGTGTTTTCAGCTGAGCCTCGTTATATTGTGCAGCAAATCTGTCCTATAAGCAAATATAAAGTAGTTTGACAATGTTTAAATTTCAGTGAGGGAATTTTAAGTTAAAAAATACTTCTCTGAGTTTTTCACAGATCAAGACTGCAAATTCACAGCTACTGTGGGTCAAGTCATTAATGCTAACAGTAATGGGGCCACGAAGATGATCAGAGGGCTGGAGCACCCCTCCTATGATGAAAGGCTGCAAGAATTGGGCTTGTTCAGCCTGGAGAAGAGAAGGCTCCGAGGAGACCTCATTGCAGCTTTCCAGTACCTGAAGGGGCTACAAGGGTGCTGGGAGAGGACTTTTTACAAGGGTCTGTAGTGACAGGACAAGGGGTAACGGGTACAAATTGAAAACGGGGAGGGTTAGATTAGATATCAGGAAGAAGTTCTTGGAGAGGGTGGTGAGGCACTGGAACAGGTTGCCCAGAGAAGCTGTGGATGCCCCATCCCTGGATGTCTTCAAGGCCAGGCTGGATGAGGCTTGGAGCAACCTGGTCTAGTGGAAGGTGTCCCTGCCCATGGCAGGGGGGTTGGAACTAGATGGGCTTTAAGGTCCCTTCCAACCCAAACCAGTCTATGATTCTATGAATAGCATAATTCAGGGTTACGCTTTACAGTGGGAGCCAAATTCTGTCCCTTGGTTTATCTACTGCTTTCCTTTATGTTCTTCCACCTGTATAGGACAAGAATATGATGTCAATAGGCCCACGTTCCTCTGACATCCTAATTCAAACAAGAGTTTCTAATAAGCTCCCAATCCTTTTGTGAGTTTATTTTTGCAATAGCACCAAACCCACAAATTGTATCTTTCGGTGTTAGATATTCCCTAAATGCAATAAATAATGTCCTTACACTATTGCAATGACACCGTCCTCTTAACTTGTTTGGTTAAGACCTGGTTTAGGTGCACTGTCTCTAGCTGTTACGTAAGGCTTTCAACTCATAGGTAATTGCTTGAAGAACTCAGTTAAGCTGATGTTACTGCAGGATTCCTGACAAGTGAAAAAGTACGATGAAGTATGCAAATTAAAAATATCATGAAAATTGATCTTTTTCAAGATGATGCTGATAGGAATCCTAAAGCTCTCATCAAAATTTTCCGTACAGAAAATAACTATTAAAATAAATCTACCCCAGATATGTAGCTACACATCTTGGATCAGAAACTAGCCTTGAATATTCCACTTGTTTTTCCACTCTACTCACATAGGGAATTGATAATTTCTGCTATTCTTGTTCAAATAGAAATGATACATTTTTACTCTATGATAAATGGATTAAGGATTTGTCAGGCCAATTTCGCAGCTTGCTTTCAAGAAATTTACAAACCTTTAAAATGTCACATTGCTTTTATACTTTAAAATGTCTTAAACATCTACCTAGGGAAAGGATGCATATTATTTATGAATTTCCTATATATATTGACTTCAAATATTTAATCTACTAATAACTGGAAGAAAAAGACAGCTGTGATTTCTGGAGGACTTAAAGAATCAAAGAAAATTTTCTGGTTAGGAATTTGGTAGTGTGGTGACAACGAGCTCCCAATAATTATAGACTAATTTATCAGCTAATTACATAGGCTGGGAGTTCTGCCATTTGGATCCATTTTGGACAGGCCTGTCTATATATGAAACTTCTGATACCTACTTGTATCTCTCTTGTTGCTGTCCTCTTCCCCATCTGAGAAGAAGTAGGGGAGAAAGGACTTTCTCCTTTCAACATTTCCAGGACTTTACATGCTGGAGCAAACAGGGCAACGCTGGCTCAGTTCTATTCCACAGAGGGGTAAACCTACCTCTCCCAGCAGAGGAGCTGGAGGGAATAGGGACATCTTCCTGACCTGACAGTATTTATGTGGGGGACACAGGACGGATGTCAGTCCTTGCATTGGCAATGTCATTGGCGTGCTTTTTTTTTTTTCCCTAAAAGCCACGCTGTCATCATCTTTAAATTTACAGAATTCTCATATAGTGGCCACCATATTCATCAGACAATTTGAATATGGATTGTTCCATAATTGAAGCTAAACTGGGATGCTAATTAATCCCTTTTCTGCAGTTCTGTGATGAGTTGGCTAGCTTACAAGTACCACTGACCTCTAATGGATGGAATCAGAACTGTTCAGTCATTTGTCATGTCTCACAGGGCACAACTCATGGCGAATTGGCTTTAAGTTAAATAGTAAGGACTTGTGCTTTTGGGTCAGGAGAATCTAATTTCAAGCTTACTTGCTGCCAGGAATTTCTGAGTGTTTGTGGTCTCCAGCTGAAGAGTAGGGTGTCATTAGGGAGCTCAAACGAGTGAGCAGCTACTCACAGGAATGAGTTAATCCTTTGCTCACCTTTGTAAGAAAGTTTGCAGTCTGTCCACAGTGACAAATGTGAAGTTGTAGGTGGTGGGAAATTTTTTATACTACATAAACAGAACATTTCAGAGCTATTATAAAATTTGAGATTTTTGGTGAACAGAGCTCTTTATTATATCTTTGTTCATTGTGGGCTAGCTAGCAGTGATTCATGGAATATTACTGTACATCGGATTTTAGTAGTTGCCTATTACATCACGTTAACATATTTCAGTAAGTAATCAATTCAGTTTTTGGTATGGTGCTTTAATTCAGGTTTCGTTCCTTGCCTTGTATTTATTTTCAGGGGTGTGTTGTCCATCTTTGTCGGAGATCATGCTGCCCTCCTTGCAGTAGACATTTTAGGATAAAATACTTAATAAGATTTGCATTTAAAAAATGAACTAAAAGAACTGGACTCCCTCCAGCGAGAAACAAGTAATTATATCATTTGTATTGCAAAACAGGAGTGGCTATAAAACATCAGTATGGTTTTTAAGATGGATATTCTGAAGAGGCGTTACATTACATACAAACCGACAGGGCAGGCAGAGGGGAGAAGCCTACCCCAGTGTAGGTAACCCACAGACTGAGGCAGAGACATGGTTTTAAGTCTGGGTTCTGCTTAATCAAGAACTCTGAATGTACCACTTCCAGGTTTTTGCCTTTTTCCTTCCATGGCCCTGTGATCATGAAAATTAGTGAGGGACATGATCGGACTTGGTCTGTGGTCAGAATAGCTTTTTGGTAGATTTTCCCCAGAAAACCATCCCAGTTTTGCATGACATGCACAGAGGTCTTTTGTCTGGGCAGTTGTTCTCCCCACGCCGCCAAAATAGGATCCACTGAATTTTTTGTCCACGTAGCTGTGCAAAAACTGGCATAACTGGGGTGTATTTTGCGCCGTTGGTTAATATGGCAAGAGATATTTTATGTAGCTTAGATGCTCCTGGCCTTAAGACCTCTTGTTCTAAGAAAAATACGGGAATTGTTATTCTCCCTGGTTGGATGACTAAACCAGTTTAAACAGTCTTCCGGCAAAGCACTGTTTGTGCTAAACCCCATATAACATTTTGTGAATCTCAAATAGAAATGCTCATCAGTTTTTCAAATACTTGTGAATAGTATGTAAACTCATGAACTAGAATCATGTGTTTGGCATTTTATTAATGAAAATATTCCCAAATCAGTGTCTGTTAGCTTGTTTAAATATTCAGTGACTTCTACCCTGAATACAGACCATTTGCAAAAAGCTGTTAGGTGAGTATTAATAAATTAATATGTTAATTAAACCTGCATCTGTGTACAGACTTTATTGCTGTTTGCTTTGCATCTTTTTTTTAAAATACAGCTTTTTGAGCTTTTATTATTGTGTGTAGCAAACTTTGCATTAGTGTTGGTCAATCTATTCTCATATTGGCAGAAGGGGATTTTCATTGATCGTTTTCTCTGTATTTGCCTTTTTTCCTCCTTCTCTAAACCCTGGTGCCGTAATGCAGAAGATTTATTGTCAATGATTTATTAAAATGTAATTCTAAGGTGACTCCTTATCGTGAAAGTAATCTGCAGGCTATCTTTGTTTAAACTTGCAACCCGCTTTGTCAAAGAAAACAGCCTATGAAATTTTCATTATAATAGACAGGTTTTTATAATGAACTGGGAAAAAGCTATTATGACCAAAAAACAAATTGTTAGGAAACTTATGCATTGAAACAATATGCTCATTAATTGTAATTTTTTTGGGAGGGTGAACAATTCCGTTTAATGGTTACATTTTTCAGGCTTATAAATTAATTTGAATTACCCAATATCACTTAATTTTTCCCTAGGAAAGCTTCTGCTTGCCCGAGCAATATTATAACTGCTAATTCAATTACACTGAAATTGTTTAATAGAAAATATAATTGCTTATTCATACAGAATACCCATTAAAGAAGTGCAAAGGCCTATACCCTAGGGTTACTACATATTAGTACTTTGGGAATTCAGATGGGAATGCTGGGTAGGGAAGGTGCTGACTGATCTTTAATTGTTCATCACCTGCCTCCAAAATAATATGAATGGACCCAAACTAAATGACCACTCATTACAAGTTTCAATTTAGGAGCTTGGCTGGGGTCAGCAGATTGCTTATGCTGATCGCAATGATTTGAAGTTGTGATTACCATAAGCAATTTAAATTTTATTGATCTACCCTTCTGAAAGTTGTAATTGAGCATAGATGTTGGACCCGTAGCTCTCCAAACTAAATTGTGCTCTGAAGCCCTTGCTGGATTACTGCAAGAATCAATAAGCAGTCAGTCACATTAACAATGAAATAGCTCCATTAACATACAGTGCTACTGGTGAAACTTTATTTAGGAGGGGTGTTAGTTCACTTCATTGTTTTATCAATGAATTTCAGTTGTACAGGGAAAAGTATAGCTTGTGTATGCCTAATGAGCTCTTGCATAATGATAATCTTATATGCTTTAACTATGAGTTTTTTATGGGAAAGAAAGATTATTTTTTTCTGTTACAGATTTGGTTTATTATGAGCAGAGGAACTATGTAACTGGAATTACAATTTGTTAACTGCGATGCACTGAAATAACTTGGGCGCCAAAGAGTTTTCTACTGTGACATATGTTCACTATTAGTGGCTTTCAGACAAAAGGTCATGTCTCAAACAAGAACACAGACACATAGTGAGTTTGTAATTGTCGTGGTTTAACCCCACTCAGCAACCAGGCACCACACAGCCGCTCGCTCGCCCCGCCCCTCACAGTGGGGTGGGAGAGAGAATCGGAAGGGAAAAAATAAGAAAGCTTGTGGGTTGAGATAGGAACAACTTAATTTTTGAAATAAAATAAAATAATAATGATAGTAAATTATAGTTAAAGGGAAACAACAATACGAGAGAGGAAAACAAACCCCAGGTAAAACAAGTGATGCAACCGCCCACCACCTGCCAACTGATGCCTAGCCAGTCCCTGAGCAGCGATTGCTGCCCACCAGCCAACTCTCCCTAGTTTATAAACTGAGCATGATGTCATATGGTATGGAATGTCCCTTTGGCCAGTACCAAAATGGAGCTGCCCGGGCTGTGCTCCCTCCCAGCTTCCTGTGCACCTCCTCCCTGGCAGAGCATGGGAAGCTGAAAAGTCCTTGACTTAGTACAAGCACTGCTTAGCAACAACCAAAGCATCAGTGTGCTATCACATTATTCTCATGCCAAATCCAAAACACAGCACTATACCAGATACGGGGAGGAAAATTAACTCCATCCCAGCCGAAACCAGGACAGTAATATGTATGTATTTGGAACTTCCAAGTGGAGTTTAGTGGTCAACCTCCTAAACATCCTTTCCCCCTCCAAGTGTCCTGCACCTCTCTTGCATTGCTGAAGAGATTAGAACAGTGATCAAGGAAAGACTGGTTGTTCTTACATAAAATAGACAATAGAAACAACAGAGAAGGGGTTAGTAAAGGTGATGGACCTCTCTTCGTTGTGTGAAACTACTTCTTCCTGTGAATCCAAAATTATGCAAAATTTTGGAAAGAAGATGCACAAACTGTGTTGTTTGAAGTATGGCATGGCTGGAAACATAGAAGTAACTTTGACTAAATCTGTGATGTATCCCTTTGTGTTTCTCTCGGCTTTACCTGTATTTGCTATCTTACTTAGTGTGTCATGACTTTAACTCTTTGCCACCTTCTTTACTGTAGTACCTTGAAGCCCTAGCTGCAGTACAACCTGTCTCCGTTGCCTCCATACTAGGTTTTAAATGAGAAATAAACCATTATTGGTTGCCTTGATTGGCAGTGGTATTGTGCTAATTGATTTGTTTTAATTAAGTAAACTTGGAATTGGGAAAGTGCAATCTTTGTGTTCATCAAAATGATAGTAGAAGAGCCATAATGATAGGATTTTATGTTCATAAATTATTTGCATTTACTAACTTCACTTACTTACTTACTTGCTACCACTCTTTACTACCTAAGAACCTGTTGATTTCACACTATCCCATACAATTGTACTGGCAAGTCATTCCTGAAGAAAATAAAGCCACTAGCAGTATACTGGGCCTAGATTAGTGAAAACCGTTGCCATTAGATTTAATTACTTTTCAGGAACAAAAGATCTCTCTCCTAGTGAAAGCATTCACATGTTTTTGAAGGAGGGTAATGCCACCAACTCTGGCCATGATGTTATGTAGCAGCATTGAGACCAGCAGCACTGGATTACCAACGACTCTTACATACTCCTTGACCTGAATAATCCTTGCAGAACACAAAGTATAATCTCAGCACCTCAGTACTTCAGAATTTGTGGTCTTATAAACACTCTTCAGCCAAATGCCTAGCATATGTCTGTGCAGAACTGTCATAACTATGTTTGCAATAAAGGTTTATTCCTTAAAATTTAGTAATAGATCAGCTATTGTACTCTAGGACATGTATTTTGGATCAGTGAGACCAGGCATCCTAAAGGATGTGGGCATCCTAAAGGGTGCAGACATCCTAAAGAGTGCAGACATCCTATAGTGAGGAGAACACACAGTGCTTTTCTAGAAGTATACTCCTGAATTTTGATATGAGCTGGTTTTTTAGTGTAAGACAGTTCAACCCATTCTTTTCAGCTATAACAACACAAACAAATATTTTGTCTTGTCCTACAGGTGTAAAAGTACTTCGTAATATTTTTGCTGCCTTCTCAGGAATTTATTTTCTCCAGAGTTCTGCTGCTATATGCCATGTCTTCACTGAAATGGCAAACTATTTTTCCCTAGATCTTGGTTTCTCAAGGATTCAAATTAATGCATGTGTACCGTGATTCAGCTCTTGGAATTCCTCCCTCATTCAGCAATTCAATTGATATGGTTTACGTGAGGTTGCTACCCAGACCCACGTGTACTTTATAGAAACTCATGCAGAGGATGAATAAAAGAAGAACACATAAATCCTTTGTCATTCCTTCAGCTGAGGCAGTGTTGTTATCCTGGGGAGGTCGTGTGGAACAAAAATACATGGTACTTACAGATAGTTTCTATACCAGCCTCTGACGTAGAGCAGAGACAGACCAATGTAAGACATGGCATTGATTCATAAAGGGCTTAATGCGAATGGTCACTTTCAAATATGACAACATGTTTACAATTGATAACACACCCTAAAAAAAGACATAGCTCATCTTTATATATGAAACATCAGCAAGAAAAATATTCAGTGAAAACTGTCTTGTTGAAATTACAGTTCTTCAGATAAAAAATTATACTAATTAGAAGAGGACTTAAGTATTTTATAAACTATAAGATCACTTGTAAAATTGATAATCAGATACATACTCAGTTTTCAAAAGGAATTTTTGAATATAGTGTTCTACTGCTAATATATTTCTTGCAGAAAATCTGAGAAAAACATGTCTGATTGATCTATATCCTATATAAAATGTCATGCATCAAGGAAATTCCACATTTACTGTCTAAGTGTTATATTGAAGGGATGAAGAGTTCTCTGTCATGATAGTCTGATTATGAGATATTATATATCAAATTACATTGAGGAAAGAAGATTCTTTTTTAATGCTTGAGATTCTGATCTCTCTATCTTCTCTTCTATATTAAAGAGCTTTGGGTTTTCAGGTCATTTCTGATAGGATCTCTAACAAAAAAAAAAATTGCTTTAATTGAGAGCCCTTTACATTAAAAAAAACAATTAAGTTTTGAGATCCATTTAATTTTTAGTTGTTTTAAGCACCATCATAAACATCTGCTACCCTGCATAGAAATAGCTTCCTATGACAGGTGGGGAGATGAGATTTATTTAAAAGTTCTTTGTCTTTGATACTTCTCCCTGCTGTATTTTGCAGTGGAGTAATTTGAAAGTGATGGCATTTAAATAACCATTTATTGCCATAATGGAAGAATACAGTTAAAAATATATAGAGTAATTGCTGTCATTCCAAGATAAGAATACACCACTAGGCATAACAGAGCAAACCATCTTCAGTCTAGTTTGGCCTCCAGCCATAACATTGGCCAACACTTTGATCATTCAGAAGAAAATAAAATGCTTTCTACCTCTTTTCTGCACATATATGTAATGCATAAATTAATTGATTTATTAACCTGGACAAAAAAAATAAATCTTTTTTTCTTCTGTAGATAGTGCTGGAAACCTCAGATCTGGGACCTGGCTGCATTCAGTTTTGAACTCATCCACAGAACCCAAAAGAGTGTCTGTTGTTCTCTGAAAAGCACAATGCACACACTGAACCCCCTTCCCGTGAGTTGAAACCCGGCCTGTTCCTTATGCTCCCTCCCGTACAGACTTACTGCGTGTTTGTTTAATGCCACTGGAATTACAAAACAATTTATAAAGAAACATGAAGCCTTTCCATTGATAAATTGCAGCAGTGTTAGATAGCAAAAGCAGAAGGCGGCGGCGGGGGGAGTGGGGGTAGAATTTAAATGGGAGACAAGTTCTTCTGCTTATCTTTTCCCTGCCTTGGCTTCCTTCACATTATCCCATACTTTCTACATGGCATTTTAAGACAAAGAAAGAAAGGTATTTCCTATTCTACTTCTCATGAGACTTTTGACCTCGATAATGGAATCATCTCATAAGATCATCTGGTCTTGCAAAATTTGAAACAACTTGGGCAAATGACCTCATCAGAACAGTTCATCCTGCAAAATTCTTGCTGAGTCTATTAGGTCCATATGAGCTTAATGCAGAACAAAGACCATACAAATAGAGACAAGAAAATTTACAAAAATCTCTGAGTACACTTTAGGAACTATAAAATGATCGAACATTGCTTTAAATGCAGCAATAACAGTGATTCTTGTGCCAGTAATTTTCAACAGCTGAGTGTGACTGCAAAACAGTACTTTACATCTTATGCTCTTACATTCTGAGCGGTACTAAAAGTCCTTCTGAGTATTGAGGGCAGGAGGGAGAGTGAAGAGGCTGATTTATCTATCATAATCTTGCGAATTTGGGATATTTTAATCATCCTTCAACAACTTTTTAATTAGGATTGTTAAACTTTACTTTGTCTGTGCTAGCATTTAGAAAATATCCCCTGACTCCATTCATTTACTTACCATCAATTTCATGAAAACAGCAAAACACGGGTAAAAAAATAGAAAAAAATAGAAAATAACAAATTATAAAGTTGGTGATGTGAAAATTTTCAGCCAAAATCTAGCCTCTCTGTCCTCTGACAGGCTTGAGGGGAGGGCCCATGCAAATGTCATGAAGTTCAACAAGACCAAGTGTAAGATCCTGTACCTGGGTCAGGGCAATCCCAAGCACAAGTACAGGCTGGGTGGAGAATGGATAGAAAGCAGCCTTGAGGAGAAGGACTTGGGGGTACTAGTGGATGAAAAGCTGGACATGAGCTGAGAGTCTGCGCTGGCAGCCCAGAAGGCCAACCGTATCCTGGGCTGTATCAGGAGAAGTGTGGCCAGCAGGTCGAGGGAGGTGATTCTGCCCCTCTACTCTGCTCTGGTGAGACCCCACCTGGAGTGCTGCGTCCAGCTGTGGAGCCCTCAATATCAGAAGGATATAGACCAGTTGGAGCGAGTCCAGAGGAGGCCACGAAGATGCTCAGAGGGCTGGAGCCCCTCTGCTCTGATGAAAGGTTGGGAGAGTTGGGGTTTGTCAGCCTGGAGAAGAGAAGGCTCCGGGGAGACCTTATAGCACCTTCCAGTGCCTGAAGGGGCTACAAGGAAGCTGGGGGGGACTTTTTGCAAGGGCCTGTAGTGACAGGACAAGGGGGAATGGGTTTAAATTGAAAGTGGGGCGGTTTAGATTGGGTGTCAGGAAGAAGTTCTTCCCGGAGAGGGTCGTGCGGCACTGGGACACGTTGCCCAGAGAAGCTGTGGATGCCCCATCCCTGGAAGTGTCCAAGGCCAGGCTGGATGAGCCGTGCACCAAGCTGGTCTAGTGGAAGGTATCCCTGCCCATGGCAGGGGGGTTGGAACTGGATGGTCTTTAATGGCCTTCCAACATAAACCATTCTATGATTTTCATTGTACATAATATATTTTTTGTGACTAATCTGGAGATGAAGATTTGTCAGAATTACTAAGAAAATTGCTTAGAGTAAAAAATGTATCTGAGGAAAAGAGAAATAATGTTTAAATGCAGGATTCATTTTATGTTCATATACTGTTACCACAGTTTGTCCTATTTTATTCTTTTTTTTTTCCAACTCTTTGACTGACAAAACCAAAACTGAATGTAAACCATTGTCTTATTATTAAATTTCCTTTATTGCTCTTTCTTCTAACTTTATTTTTAAACTGCTGAGGGAACTGGGCAGATATACTCATTATGGCATTCAAGTCAATTCCCCAGCATCTTCCTCAGAGGTTTCAACAATATCCATTGTCCAAGGACCGCATTCATGGACCATCAGTGTGTGAACATAGATTCATTTTGGGCAGCTGCTGTCAGGTTGCCAAGCTTCATCTCCTTTTTACTTTCTCTTCAGAGTCAGAACTGAGATTTCCTACAGCTAACAATCATTTTAAATTGAACCATTGTCAAATTTAACTAAGTTAATAAATTTTTTTGTTTGAGACACTAATACATATTGGAGGCAGACCAAACAAAAGCCAAGTTTCATACTGATTGTGGAGAAAAGTAAGGTCCAGATTTTTATGGTTAGACTTTTGAAAATTCAGGTTTAGTTCTCTGCTCTACTACTACTTTTCCTACAGAGTAGTAAGTTAAGGTTATATTTTTAAATGTTCAAATTTAAATACTGCAACGTCAGTTAAGCTTTTGGGATGATTTTGGAAATTCATATAAGCTCTTATGTGCATCCCTCTCGCCCACATTTTCAGACATATTTCAGTGTTTGGTTCCTATTGATCTTAGATAACCTTTATGCCTCAGTCTCTTACTTGTGTTTTGTTGAGAGGGTGTTGTAAATCTGAAGCCAGGTGAGGATTATTTGACTTTTTTTCATACTGGGCAGAACAAAGTTATGGATCTAAATAATCCAGGGCACTGTGACTGTAAATATGGAGTGATTGAGCCCAGGTACACTGAACTTTGCATAGCAGATTCACTTTTAATATTCATTTTAGTATGACCCACAGATCTTGTCTCATTTCCCTGAGCAAACCATTATAATGTAAATTCTTGAACTGTATTTGATGTCTCAGAATTTAACAGATTTATATATATACTGAGATCCGACTGGTTTTTGTCTTGCTACTAGAAAAACATTAAAATACTTCTTTGTTAAATTTAAGAAGATAATTTTTGCTGCAGTGACTTAAACTTTATTACGATAAATGTTTCTGAGAGCAGAAATATCCTTTTTTGTTGTTGTTATTTCTTTCTTTCCTAGCAGGTAGAAGTTTTTAAATATTTTTGTGACCTTGCTGCATTATCTATTATGCTGCTATGTAGTGTCTGGTTTATACATGGAAATATTAACATACATAATTGCTAAAGTAGTATGGCTTATGTGGCATAACAATGTTGTGCATGTATAAAAATAACAGTGAATAACCTTACATACAAGCACCTAATCATTTATTAGATATATTATTGATCATTTATGAGATATTAGATCATTAATACGTATAGAAAATTCAGAACTTGAAAGCCTGCATCTATTTTTGAAAAACCAAAATCTTAGAGCTGACATAAATTGTCACGAGTCTTTTTATTTTTGACTGACTTCTTTGTATGGCTCAATATCCACATGTTGGTGCTTTCTGTTCAGTAGCAGGCTTGGGAACCCAGTGAAAGCGTTTGGAATGAGGATGGCTGCCCACCTGTGCATTTATCCTCCAGTGCTGCCCCATCTGGGTCACTCAGCAGCCACACAGGCTTCTCCATGTATGTCCCTCAGCCTTAACCTCCGAGTTAAAGAAACCACAGGGGTATATCTTCTTAAGGCAAATTTGCTAGCTTTAGTGGGGGTCTTTGTGTCATTTCCTCCTATCTATTTGTCGCTATAGTATACCATAAGGTAGACCTCAGGGCTGGAAGAAAGATTAGGAGGATGGAAAATAAATGAGGCAAGCAAACTGGGGAGAGCAGTTGATTGGAGAGGATATGACAATGTCTAAAAGAATGAGGAAGAGGATGATGAAGTAGAATGAAAATACAATTTCTTCCATAGTGCAGATCATATCTCAGTAGGGATATTAGTTTTTATTTTCCACTGACTTGAAGGGCTATAACTGGTCTATGCACTGTGATGGATTTTCCATGGAATTGTGATGATTTCTGCCCTTTGACGATATGGAACATAATTTTGGAGGCCCATGAAATGGGCCTAATGTCCTATTTGCTGTCCTTTTGTATAACAGGAGTCCTTTGAAGATGAAACTTTGTGACTCTTGTCTTAACTGCTTTTTAAAATCTCTTTTCTGGTGAAGTTTCTCAACAATTTTTGGAACAGCTGGAATTAACCAGAAAACAATAAATGCTTTAGCCAAGTTCACTCCGAAGTACTGCTTTGGCAGTGGTTGTAAGAACACCGTAGTGATCATTACAACCACAGAACTGCTGGTTTATGGGTGCTGTTCACTCTCCTAAGCACAGGGCTGCCCTTCTATGATAATTCTACTCAGTCTACTTTGATTAGTTTAGCCCTTTAGGTTTCAGAGAACTTAAAAACCCACATCCCCAAAATAGCTGTTTTGTAGCTCTTCCACTTCCTGAGTGCTTGTTCTATTTTTCTTATATATAAAAAATACTTTTTCACCACGTTATTTTAGATAGTAAGATACAGAGTTCGTGTTGAAGCTATTTGTTGTAAATCAGGAATCTGAAATGCAACTTGGTGACCTAGGTAATTAGATAGCTGTAAATGAAGGATAGTTCATTATTATAGTACTCCAACAACCTGCCAGCCTGGAGCACAAGAAAAGAAGACCCTGGAAAGCTCAGATTTGAAATAATGAGTAAGCTTGAGAACTTACTTGCTGGGAAAGTTTCTCTTAGGGACTGAGGAGGGTGAAACAGAATCTTCTTCTAGATGATAAAAGTGTTGTTTTCTTTTTGCTAGGGGAATTTCTGAGAAATTAATATTATTACTTTTTTTCCAACCTACCCTCTAAAGCAGTCATTTGTATGAAGAGGTACCTCTCCTGTGTTGTCTTCTGTGATGCTTAATTAGCTTTGTGATTCCTGTGTCTTGTAACACCAAACAAATTTAGTTCCTCTCACTTCCAGCTGCGCCCTGAGGACCATGCCACCTATGGAAGGCCTGGTTAAATACTTTCTTATGAAAGCAGATGGTCTCAATTGTTCTTGTAAGACAAAGGATTAAAAGAAAATGTCTGTCTGAGTTAGTTTACATTCCAGAGATCTGACCCAACTGTACATAAGCAATCTCTGCAGCAGGGATGTCAGAAGGACTGTGACCCAAAATCACATTATACTTCAGTAGCAGGATTCTCGAAGAGATACCTTTTGAAAATGGAGCATTGTGTTCAACCAGATGGTTGGCCTGAATTTCCGTTGTTCCTCTTGGCTCTCTAGTGATATGCAGATTTCTATATTGCGTTACGTTTTCTCACAGCTCTGCCTAGTACTTACATTCAGATAACTCTGATGAAGAAAATTAAAAACCCAAACATAAAGAAGCTACAGAACACGTTTGTCGCTGAAGTGAGTGTGTGTGCTCGTTAAAGGTGGTGTTTAAGGTGTACTAAATAGGTATTAATCTTGTTTTCTTTTTCTTTTTCTTTTTTTTTTTTTTAACATTTTACGTGAAAGCTGCCACGATCGGGGTAAGAGTGAAACGAACATAAGTATGATAAATGATAAAGTGCTCCTGGGAGTAAATATACCACTCAGAAAGAGCATTGCTAATCAAGCAGTGCAGCCAGCTAATGCACTCTGAGAGCAAGCACCTCAAAAAGCTTCTAAATTTGAAACACTGAAGACTGGCATTTAGCTTGAGTAGCTTCTGGTTTAAGATGAAACTGCTGCGCCGGGGGATCACAGTAGCAAAATGAAACCTTGGAAGGGGCAGGGGCGTCATACGATGTCTCGTATGAAATGACTGAGGGGGAAAAAAAAAATGGTGCCACAAGGACTTTGGTCTGGCACACTAAAGTATGCACTGCTTTTGGAGAAAGCAGCCTATGTTCCGCTCACCTGCCACCCACTCTTCAGGACTGCAGCACTGCCCACACTCTTGCCCGAATGAGTAAGAAAATATACTTTTATTTTTAACTGTTGCTCAAAGCTGGAGCTATCAAAGCTATGATGCTCAGAAAAATCATGCAGAAGGGCTTCTTTTTTAAAAGAAGTATGAGAATTACTCCTGGCATGAGTAAACGTTATATAACTCTAACGTGTTTTGGGTAGGTATTATGGAAGTATTTGACAGTGTTCATCTACCAAACTTTGTAGATACTGTATGTTTTTGTTAATGTTCACAAAATTGCACATAAGAATTTGCAAATGTGACTGTGAATCCATCTAACTTTTTCAGAAAACGTTTTAATTTCACCCAATATTTATTCAACCTCACTTAATCTTGTGAATTAGCTGTTTCATAACTCCAGGAGTGATGGGTGTCCTTCCTTGTGTCTTACCTGATCCTACTGTGTGACATGACAGGAAACAGAATTGCAAGTGCAATCAGGATTGCACTGGGTCTAGATGATGATGCTTTCCATTTTAATCTGTATTCCTTTCTCACTCATTCCTGATGTTCAATTTGCATTTTTGACCAGCATCGATCACTAAACTGACATTGCTGAGCAAACACAGCAACTTCAAGATCTCCTTCTGTAATGGCAATAGTTTAGAACGTGTTGTTGCTGTATACAGTTACCACTATTTTTACTTGGTGCATTATTTTGTGTTTATAAACTTTTAATTTCTTCTACAATTTTATTGCACAGTCAGTTAGCACCGAGAGATCTTCGTACAGTCAGTTTTAATTTTGGCAACTCCAAAGGTTTGAAAAGCCTGAGCCAGTCCTCAGGAAATCATTAGATTGCCTTTAAAATTATTAATCTGGATGGTCTTTGCTGTCTTCTGTTTTATACAGACTTTATTCTCTGAGGCAACCATGTGTAGAAATGCCATTGCTTTTTAAATAAAAGTTTATATTCTCTGATAATCTTTTGGAGATCTGGAGATTTAAGAAACATATTAAGTGTTCCAAGATTCATGCAAAAAATTCAAGTATTGGCAATAGTGTTCAGATTGTCACTCCATGGCTCCATAGGCCGACTAGTAATGGAGAACTCAGCTGTGTGTGCTGACATCATAGTGGCATGATAAGTTCCCGTATCTCAGCTGAGATGCTATAATTGGCCATGTACTCTTTGGAAGTCTTCTGCTGAAGTATAGGCTCATTAGAGAGACAATTTATTTCCAAATTAAATCCAGAAATTAATCTCACGTGGATTGAGACTCATTTACAGCAGCAAACCCAGATATCTTTTCCAGTACATCTTCAGAGGGATATTTGGATCTCAATGGCTGTAGAGGATGGTTTCACTCTGTCCATGCTTCTGTATTTGTGGATTTTATGAATCAGAAAGTGATTACTAATGATTAATCAGTAGAAGATACGCAACCAAGTTGGTTTAAATTTGAACAACTGTTTTACAAATATTGAATAATCTAGCTGCTCTCTGTGTAGAGACAACGGTATCTTTGCACCTTTCCTGGGAATAAGTGAGGTTCTTCTGCTGATTATATTGTTAAGGGAAGTATTTGTTTATTACTGTATTTTGTAGTGTCTCCTAAGGACATCCTAGTGCATTATAGCGCTAAGGATCTTGGGAAAGCGGTACAGTTTCGTCATCTGCATTGTCAGACCCTTCCCTCTACTTGGACTTGCCTTGCTTGACGGCCTGTCACGAGGTACAATTTCCCTCAGCTACATGGATGGGGCAACTTTAAAGCCTCTGTGTACATTTTTGAAGTAAAACAAACTAGTCAGGGTCCTTCACAGATGGAGTCATAGTCCTATATGTATAGACCTATTTCACTGAAAAATTGTTAAATCCACTTTCCTTAGAGTCAGGTTTAAAGAGGGAAATGTATACTAGAAACTAGATATTTCTGTTAACCGTGTTACTGGTTATATTTGGGACATTAAAAGTAGAAAAAAATAGGGAAAACTTAAGCATAAATTTTTGTTAACTTTTTTTGTGTGTGTCAAAGTGAACAATAGAAGATGCTTATTTTTAATTTCAGGATTTATTTTTGCAGTTTTCCTAAAGGAGATAAGACGAAACTGCTGGAATATATGAGCTGTAGATCTAGGCACACTTAACAAAAAGATTGTTCCTTCTGATCGTTTAATCATGAAAATATTTTGAAACATTTCCCACTGATGTGAAGATCTGTTAAGTTGGAGCACTGACATTTTCCAACATTGTCCCATCCTGAAGTACAGCTGAGAAAGTTGCTGCATGCTCAGTGACTTCACATAGTATAGCCTGTTCGTAAGCGGGACCAAGATCTGGCAGCTTGTAGCTCTCTATTAGCTTAGTTTGTGTTATAGCCAATTGCTGTCTGACCTCTCCACACTGCAGAGGAAATGCAATGCCATCTGTATATCTCTTAGTCACATTAAATTATGTCATTTATATTACACTGGAATGCAGAGTTTACTTTACGCTTTGCAGCAAAATTAGCAGAAGTAATAAGATATAAGCAGAAGCACAAAGGTGAGAATTTGTGGGGCCCATTTCTCTCTGGCTTGCTTTGATTCTGCCAGGTGTTGAATTTAGGGAGAGAGGGAGGTTGTTTAAATCTGTGGAGGTGCTAGCATGTGTAAATGTTTATAGGTCTTAAACACCCACTGATCTCAGGCAAGACTTCCATGTGTTTGGCCATACAGGATCAAGTCCTTACTCTCATTACATTACATCCTTAGAAATACGAGCAGGAGAAGAGAAAGGGGCAAAATTGCACATCGCAATTAGAAAATTCTTATGAAATTGATAAAATATGCAAGGTATTAAGAAATTTTGTATGTTAAAAAGCAGATTCCACTTAATACTAATAAACAATTAAGTATACATCACTCTGTAACGGTCTCCGTGACTGTGTCATGTTTGTACTCTGTGAGTACAGTCCTGGAGACTTTTTGCTAAAAGAAGCTAAAAGGAACCAGGATTCCTCTCCAGGGAACCTGTTCCAACTCCCATGGATGTAGATAGAAAAACTGTTATGGATTTAAGTGGAGTTGGGTCCTTCGTGTAATTTTTCTGTCTTTAATTTCCACAACTACATTCCTCTCAAAATATACACCTCTGGATCCACTATCTGCTGCTCAAATAAAGCATCGCTCTGCCCAGAATATGAGTTACATTCCACATGGAATAGCTTCCAGAAGATACCACTTTTTTACTGTAGTTTTGTGTAAAATGGAAAGGCAATAAGACTGTCAGTTATTTGGTATGGCTCATGCAGGCTGAAACAGGATCCAGCTGCTCTTTGGACATTTATTGCTTCAGTCCTTTCCTGTTAAATGTCCACTGTCATTTTAGTTTTATGTGAAACCCTTCGTTCAAAAATATGATCACAGACAAGAAGGACTCTTGAAAGAAGTTTCCTGTGTGCTAGCTGATATAAAACTACGCTATGGCTGCCTCAGTAGGCTTAAAGAAATTTTGAATCTTAATTTATGTCCAAAATATGTCCACAGTATTTATAAATGGTGTAAAATTTATACGGATCTTTGACATAACTCATCCTATATTTTGTTTTATAAACACTCAGAATCTGTTCGCAAGGAAACAGGATGTGCACTGTCTGAGGAGCTTTCTGCTCTTTCCATAAAAGGATCTGCTACATGCATATTATACAGAGCTGTTGTACATCACTTTAGTCATAAAAAGCCATGTATACATAGAAAGGCCAAGGATGAAATCCTTGAATTCAGTAGGAGAACTCTTATTGATTAAATTGGAACATAGATTTCACCTCAAATCCTCAAATGCTGGAAACTGGCATAACTTTATTGAAGATGATGAACTAAGATGAAGGATGCCCTAGTTGCATTATGGCTGAGGATCTGTCCCTCAGAATTCATATATTTCTTAGTGTAAGAAAGCAGTCAAGAGGAAATAGAAGACAAGCAAATGATTCAAATTTAGTTTGCAGGTTTAACCCTGGGCTAAAGAACAGAGCAAAGCCTGTGCTATAGTCCTCTGCTGCCCATTTGTACAGGAGTGATTGTCACTTTAAATGAATAAAATCAGGTAAACTTGTGTTCATGTCAGATTTATACCCTCATTTGCAATACATTAACAAATAAAGTGAAAATGTATTTATATGCATTATATAAGCTGATCCAAAATCCTGATGTATGAAACCACAGATTTATAAATTATACTTGTAAATCAATGTAAATTGCTTGGTCAGAATGTTCATGCCTTGCCGTCATAGAAATTAGATACAGAAAAGACTGATTCATTTACCTAGTCCATCTCCCTGCCAGCAGAGAATTATTCCTGTTCATGATAATCTTTTCTAGTGTGTTGTCCAGTGTAATTTTGAAAGACTCAAAAGATTAGGATTTTTCTATTTCCCTATCAGATATAGATTTTATATTTTTATGTCTTGATGACTTAAACTGAGGGAGGTGGCAGCATCTCAGGGCCTAATAGTGATGCTGGGATCAAATGTCTCCAAAGCACCTACACTGTACAAGAACAGGGCAGAGCAATACGATTAGCACAGAAAAATACACAGTGAAAATGTGAGCTGTATAATCTTCTCTTCATCCACACCTAGAGCACCTCAGTGATTAAAAACTCTTTGCCATCTCTTTAAAAAATTGGCTTGTTTCCATTTCAGAATATGAGAGGCAAGGAGTTGAATAAACACGTGCTAAAGTAAAGCAAAACCTGTGGTTACAAAATGGAGGTATTATTGTTTTGATTGAGGCTCTCAGCATTAAGAGCATACTTGGTTAAGTTTTATTTCTCTTTCGTTTGCACAGATTCCATTTCCCAGGTCCGGATGTACGGGAGATTATACATAGAGATCTGACACCCATCTCTATTTAGCTGTTGAATCTTGGCAATTAAGTCCATTAACCCCGTAGTGTCACCTACTTCTGGAGTCTACTTGAGAGCTGTGTGATGTTAGAGGCAGCAGAATGTACAGGTAAATGAGCAAAGTGTGAGGCAAACAAGTTCCACAGTTCTTCCTGGCACTGCCTGAATAGAGGCTTTGTCCATTCATCTGTTTCTGCACCACAGGAAGTTTTGCTTGTTATGGTGAGCGACTAGTACACGCTGATATCATGAGCTTATCATGAATTTATCCCTAATAGAAAAAGTAAAAGAGACAAAAGCTAACTGGAAAAATGTGCAGCTGGTTTGTCATTTATTGATCAAACTATCCTTGATGAGAAGGTTTGTACCCATGTGATAACTGTCCATCAAATTATAAAATGACCCTATTTGAATCCTGAACTAGAACAAGAATGATATAAGATCTTGTGATTAAGATGCAAGACTGAATCAAAAGATCCAGGCCCTCATCCTAGTTCTGATGCAGATTGTTGGGATCTGATTAATGTTTCCAGAAGTATCTGCTGAAGTTCATGGTACCCAGTTAGGGGAATCATTAGCCAGATTTTTCAGAAACCAGGGACATTCATTCTTTCCATTAATTTGCTGGATTTTTTTTTTTTTTGATGTAATGCTGTTCTGAAGCTCTGATTCTTTCAATATGTTTTAGAAACTGAGGCTCCCAAATAATTGATGTGATTCTGAATATGGTGTCCTTAATCGTGCCTCCTCATTATCTCTAAATAGATATAATTCTTTCCTTAAAGGAATGTGATGAGGCTGACATAATTCAAGACGGTAAATTGTGTTGAGATCTTTAGACTGAGAGAGAAAAATACCAACACTTTATTCCCTGGTGTTTTTTTTTCATTTTTCTTCTGTACAGGTTCATATTTTGTGTACTTTTGAACTGATTTTAGCTCTCCGACTTGGGACTATTCCTCTTCTGAGAATTAAGTCATTTAGTCCAACAAAATGAGCTTAGTAATGCACACTCTTTGATGGAAGGCTACTCTACTTTGATCACCAATACATCATCATTCATTACAATGCTTCATATCTGATTCTCTTTTCATTTCCAGTGGCACACATCAGGAATAATGTCAATGAAGTCTGTGGAATTAAAAGTGGTGTAACTGAGGATATTTAGGCTTTCCTTCTGTTCAGACCTCCTTACTCTGGCATGTAAATTGACTACCTTTTTTTCAATAGAAGCCATTTAGGAGTATATTTCCAGTGTGCTGTATGATCATTAGGTTGGTATGTAATTCATGTGTGCCATTTTGAAAATGCCAGTGCCCCTTTGAAAGGGTATGAAGGAAAAATGGTTACTTCTATAATGTTAACTTAAAAGGCTTCTGTTTATCAAAACCTCATTGTGTCATGAAGGTAGTGTTCGTGCTTACTGCAGAAAAAGCACACTTGTCTTTGTGACTGATCTATGGAGCAACTCTTGAATAATGGAAACTTGTTTTGTACATGTGAGAGGGATATATAATCCTCCTCCTGCCCCTTGGAAAAACTAGAAAATTTGGTTTTGCTATTTCTGAATTTAATCTTAATCTTCAGAGCACTAAAACTCTCCAGTGGGGCTAGTGGTTGAACTGAGCTACTGAATATCGCCTGCAGAAATTTATTGCAAGATTGAATAATACAGTATTTTCTCCATACTGTTTTAACCTGTTGTGTAACATTAAGACAGAATTTTGGGGTTGGAGAATGGGGGCTGTGACTTACTTCTGCCTGCACATAGCATTTTCATTTTAGGTGCAACAAAATAATAAGTGATCGTAGTTCTGCACTCCCTTTTGCATTTTTCCTTCTTTTGAAAGAAAGAAGTATCCCTGCTGCAGGAGTAGCTGCAGTTCAGCTAGCAGTGAGGCTACAGTGTTTCATGTTTTCAAATACAAAAATAATTGCTGTGGTTGTTAACAGAATTGATTTCATTACATGGAATTATACTCCTTAGGCAAGGTCTCAGGGACTTTTCTGCCCAACTGGGAGTCTCCATAAACTGCTGGCTGATCCTTGTGCAAGGCTGGAGTTTACCATTCTTGATAATGAATCATTCTTCACCAGTTTCTCTGAAATACTGAACTATCAGAATGGAAAAACATTTAAAATATACCATAATTTTATATTCGTAGCACCAAAGACACTGAGACTTCTAGGCCTGTTAGCTAAACACAGACAATAAATTATAGACGAAAACAAGAAGTCCACAGAAGACATAAGAAAAAATGCCTGAAACAGTGTAACTGCCACCTTCTTCAAACATGCACACATACCTACCACATATGCATTTTCTTAGAGATGTTCCTGTATGCAAAATACAGCAAAGACAAGCCCTCAAAAAACCAGAAAATCTGAAGCATCCTGGAGGATGCCAGAAACTGTAAGGGTGTAATTTTGTCTCCTGAAGACAAGGAGGAATTCTGCTGTACACTAATAGCTCCAAAATTTTTATCTATAGAGATGTATGTTTTAAAGTTTTAAAATTAGGAGTATTTAATTGTAGTGTAGAGGGAAGAGTTTCAAAATGTTTGTCTTCTCAAATCATATTTAGTCAGTGGTTTTCAAATATAGACAATTTGTGTATCCCTAAGAATTATCTGATAGAACTGTAGATTCTTGTACAAAGGCTGATAACCTGCTGGGATTAGGTGTGTTTTGTTAGTACACAGATTTCCAGGACCTCAATCACATGTTGAAAATCGCTAATTGGTATTTTTGTTATCAGTTGCCATATCAACAATTATCTTTTTGCATTTTCAAATTAAGTCCTGCAGTGGGGTGCAGGCCCATTGAAGCAGAGCAGACGCCATCCATGAGATTTCTGCGTGATGAGTATATACTTTCCCAGTTCTAGTTCCTGTGGGCTTGATTTAGTTGTTCCTTGACTCTCACTCAGTTCCTGAAATAAGTCCCACTACTTTCAAGCAGAACAGCCATGTGCAGATGGAGTCAAAAGATTTAGGAAGCAGGAGACATATAATTCCTCTTTCCAGTAGCATACTGCCAGAGCATTACATTATTAGCTGACTGCTATTCAGGTCTTGAACACAGCAGAAGAGTATGATTATGCTGCCAGTTTAAGCAATACTGTTTCACTCTAAATCTGTTTCCCTGATTGTCCATGCCGTGTACATATTAGATCACTCCTGAAATCCTTTCTGGATCAACTAGAACACTCTCCAGAAGAAATCTGGGGGTGGAGTGGCAGTTACATTAATTTAGGGGCTGAGCCAATATACAGTATGGATGTGATGGCATCAAGTCTTACTCCCTTTACCCAGCCCAGTCTGTCAGTAGTGTCCCAACACCCTGACACCGTCTCACACCCTTATACCATGAGGGCTCTTTACTTCAGGGCAGTAACTCTGTCCAAACACAGACGGGGTGTTTTTCCATTTTATATGGAAATATAAATGAGTCCAGAGGAGGCCACGGAGATGATTAGAGGGCTGGAGTACCTCTCCAGTGATGAAAGGCTGAGAGAGTTGGGGTTTGTCAGCCTGGAGAAGGGAAGGCTCCGGGGAGACCTTATAGCACCTTCCAGTGCCTGAAGGGGCTACAAGGAAGCTGGGGGGGACTTTTTACAAGGGCCTGTAGTGACAGGACAAGGGGTAACAGGGTTAAATTGAAAGTGGGGAGATTTAGATTAGATATCAGGAAGAAGTTCTTCCCGGAGAGGGTGGGGAGGCACTGGGACAGGTTGCCCAGAGAAGCTGTGGATGCCCCATCCCTGGCAGTGTTCAAGGCCAGGCTGGATGAGGCTTGGAGCAACCTGGTCTAGTGGAAGGTGTCCCTGCCTGTGGCAGGCAGGTTGGAACTGGATGATCTTTAAGGTCCTTTCCAACCCAAATCATTCTATAATTCTATGATTCTATGAAATATTATTTCTTAAGGGTCCCAGGCCAAAAGAAGGGCCGCATGGAGCCACAAGACTTGGGCCCTTGTGGCAGTGTGTAGACAGGGGAACAGCGTATTTTATAGCTGCAGAAATTTCCCTGTGAAACTCCTTTTCTCATAGCCCATAGGGCTCTGTGTGAACGCCAAGTTCTGTGGAGAGATATGGGTGCCCCCGGAGCAGCCCACCAGGAGACAGCAGCAGCTGAAATGGTTCAGACTCAGTGGCATTTGATTTCTGTTTGGAAATCTGGAGGCTCAGCTTTGGTGTTGAGCCTCCAGCGCGTTCCTTTGGTCCCTTTGCCAGCCCCCAGTGGACTGAGAAGAAGGTAAAGGGGAAACTGTGAGACAAACCCCAGTAATCTGCCTGTCCTCCAAGGTGCAGATCCCATCAGTTCAGTGACTCCGGGAGGATGTTTCACTGTGTTCACAGTGGCTGGTAAATGCTGCGCTTCATGTTGGAATGATACGTTTCATAGTGACCTAGGGGTATATGTACGGCGTGGTGACTAATGCATTTATCTGATAATTTCTGTCTGGATCTGTTGAAATAAAAACACAAAGACATACCTTGTGGAGGACTAATTTAAAAAAGGAGAGTTAAAGTTTATTCCCTCTGCAAGTGGAAGAGCATGAGGAACTGTCTGCAAATCAAATCCGAACAGAGAAAATCCACATCCTGGAGTTTGTTTTACATGGTTGTAGCAAAACAGCTGATTTGACTTTGTAGGATTGACCTGAAATACAGCAGCTGTTTGTGTCTCCTTCTGATATTTTGTTGAAGCTTTGCTTTAACTTTTATGGCCAGTAGCAAAAAGAGTCCTTGTGTCAGAAAATAAATTTGATCTTCTTTCCCTTTAGATACTCTTCTACTTTAGCAATTTTTTCAGGTACTGCAACTGAATGTAGAAAATCTCAGAAACTGCAGATTCTTTCATTTCAGTGTTTGAAAAGATATGTCCAAGTCATTGGTAAGAGTCAGAATTATACAGAGAACTCTGCTTTGCTTTTCATTTACTTTCTCAAATAGATGCCTTTCCACTCCGCTGTGTCTCAGGTCACTTTAAAAATGGCTTTAATATTTGTAGCAAAGGATAGATAACATCAATTTTTCCCTGATAAAAGGAATTAATATAGGAACTCTACTGTATAGAAAAACAAGTTTCTTAAAAAAATAGCTTAATGCAACTTTTTTTTCCTGCAACCAATGTGTTTCTTTTCTTACTCTCCTCCTCCAAACATAGTTTTAACATGCTTTTGGTTAACTCTTCAAGGGGTGGGAAATAACTACTCAGTAACCTTCCTTCATTGGTGTTCAGTTGTTAATACAGCTTGGAAAATAAAGTGGTAATTGGTGGTTGTAGCAATCCTTTTAAATCTTTGCAATGGAGAAGAAACAGGTTAGAATGTACGTGATTTAAATGATGTCACAGACCACTGCTACTTTTATTGGGTTTGTTTTATTTCTTTTTTGTTTGGTGTATAGCAATTTTTAGTAGCACTGGCCGTGTTCGGTTCTAGACAGGGACTATGTCGCCGCTGCTTGGAATTTCCTGCCAAAATTTTTCTGATTAAAAAAATAGATTATCAAAACTATTAAAACCATACATAGAAGTATTTTCCCAGGTGAAGTACTCCTAATTTTCTGGACATATAAAAACAGATTTATGTTTTTATAGGGCTTTTTTTAATCAGGCACTGAAAGATTTAAGTGGACAACTGAAAGACTACGATTCAAAATGGTGCCACTGATTCTCAAAGGAACTGTACTTTACATGTCTCGAGGCTTTATTCTCGTGCATGAGTATGTTGCCATTCGAGTCGTTTCTCTGCAGCCCAGCTGATTTTACTGTTGTCTTGCTGGTTGCCCACAAGCTGGCAGAATTTCCCAATTTAGAGGTAGTAGCTTTGGTACTTGATGTGTCAGAGCTACCGTACCTGTGCACAGCAGCTGATTTGCACGCTGCGCAGTAACCCTGGCACGGCCTGGACCCATCACCCCTGCCGTGTGTGCACAACAGATCCGTGGGTATGTGATAGTCATTACCAGAAGCGGCCAAGTCTATTTTTTCTATGAAAATTTTCAAATTAAATGAGGAAAATTTGCTTTCAGAATAACCTTAATGAAGAAAACAAAGGAACAACTCAATTTCTGACCCAGCTTGGTGTATATGTTTTCAAATGGATCCTTTCCTATGGATTCCCAAGTATATTCCTATATTCCCAAGTATAAGAATAACTTTTTGAATGAGTGCATTGGTGTTTGTGCAGGACAGACCACTTCAAGTCATAGCATACGAGTTGCAGTACTTGGCAGTAGTATTGCAGCTACAATGGTGATGAGAAACCCTTGGACAAAGGCCCTTGAACTAGAACTAGGTTTGAAGTGTAGAATTTCACATCCAGGTTTCACTCCTGTTAAAATATGCAGAACCACTGGCTGATTAGTTTTGTTAGAAATAGGAGCCAGCTGCAATACCTGGATATACCTTCCTGTTTGTACTTCAGACCACATTAATGCAGCAACAGCAGTGGCCAAATTTCTCAGTGCAGACAAGTCCCTAAGTTATACATTTTTTTAATGGGATACTTTCATTAGTGCCTTAGCTGATATTACTCATAAACCAACCCTTGCGCTACCAGGTTTAATCATTGTCTCGAGGCAGAGGCTTATTAGTGCAAGGTCATTCTATACCCTTTTTTTTTTTTTATTTCATATTTTCCCTTAGAGAAAGTGAGCGGTGTCTCCAGAAAAATCACCTGCCTCCTGCCTGGCATATCAACATCCACAGACCTGCTGCCAGCGTAGATGTAATGCCTCTTGGTCAGACTTCATGTTGCACCAAAACAGCGAGTTTACAGTAAAAGACAGATAATAACATCAAGGCCTGAAAATTTTATGTGGGATTATGTAAGCTGTTTAAAGAATTAATGATAAAACTTCTGTTTAAAAAAAGCGAACTGTTTCTTGAAAATATGAAATCTCTCATTGTGAAATAAGTGCTTTTGAAATGCTGGATTGGTAACCCTGGAGATCAAAGTCCTACACCTGGCTGAGCTACCTACATGTCCCCGTGGCCTTGCAGCACCCCACAGTCTAACCCTCAGGGGTGGGGAAATGCTCTGATTCCTTTGCTACTGTTAAGGAATTGAGGTGCAAAAAGGCAAAGTGACATATTTAAGCTCACATTAGAAGTTTGCGCTGAAGTAGGGATTTCAGGCCAGGCATCTGATCTCCTTAGGTAGCAATCCAAATGGGAACTGTCACCTCTCTCCTGCAGAAAAGGCAATGACAGCCAGAAAGTCTCTGATCATGTGTGGGAGATTTCCCAGTTCGATCAAGTCCCTGGCCCTTCAGGAGAGAAACCATGAAAAAACAGAATCGAGACGGAGAAGGTAGTTTGAGGTGGCTGACACCAGAGTGTTGGGAACTGGACTGTGATCTAACAGGCTTATTTGTTACAGAACAGCGAATAATGACATGCGGCATCATATTTTTTTGTAATTCTTTGCCATGTGACTATTCCTTGTTTTGCAAGTGAATTTTAAATAGCTTGAAAATTAGGGGAAATTTTCTGCTACATCACAGCTTATGATGGGAACATTTTAGATCGAAATATGCCAATTAAACAGAAACAAGTTTGTCCCCCTGGAATTACTATTTTACCTTTTCCTCCTGCCTCCATCTCCAGGCTCCTCAGCAGCACATGGACAGGGTCTCTGGGCTTCCTCTCTCTTTGGTGACATACAGGACAAGGAACTGAGAAGCCAAGATTTCCCACACCTCTGTGTTCATTGCTTCCTGGTTTTTAACTCCTGCAGAATGTGCTAGGAAGAATCGAAATTCAGAATCTGCATGACAAATCAAAGATTTCTGCATGTTAGAAATTGTAGGTCTTTGATCTGAAGTACCAATAATTGCATTGTTAATTTACATCAGTAGGAAATTCAGCCTATTTTTTTCCCTGTTCTGTGCACACTCCTTAACCCCAAATAATAATAAATAATATTTTAAGAATTAAGCATAATTAAAGTATTTATAACCATGTAAATTAAAGAGGTCTCAACTAATAATGTGAATCACATAATTTAAAATAAATAAATAAAAGTGGTATAGGCAGAAAAGCAGTCAACCATATGGTTTCACCATATGCTGAAGCATAATACTGTCCCTTATATCCTGTATTCCCTGTGAAAACTATGTATACATATTCAGTGGTAAAAAAAAAAAAAAAAAAAAAGAAAAAAACCTCAACTCTGCATTAAAGAACTTTAAAGCTTCAAGATCAAGTGCTCTGTATTTGGACGCTGCAAAATTTCATGCAGTCATAATTTCTGTAATAAATGGAAATCGCAAATATATGGTCTTTATGGGCTTGATCACACCAGTTTCTGCATGGAAGTTCTCCCTCAGTCACTGGAGATGGTGTATGGTGGTCACTGAATGAGTACAAATATTCACATGACAGCATTGGTCCATACCCTAAAGATGTGTAATATATACCATCTCCTCTTGCATTCAGTGGAGGGGTAGTTACTACAGGAAAAAGTATTCTTTCAATTGAATTTTCCACTGGGAAAACTTGAGGTAAACTTTTTATTCCAATCGAGGTAAAAGTTCTGTGCCTTTGCCCAACCACCACATACCTTTTAGGATGCAGATCTCTATTCTGACTTCTTCAGCTATAGGTCATCTTCATGTTGCATTACATCAGTTAGTGTCCTCACTTAAATAAACCAGGATGTCCTTTGTTCTGTGAAAAACATAGCCAGTTTGACTCTTTGTCCCATTCTCAGAGAAAAATGTATTCTGGAGTAAGTAAAATACCCTCAAGGACAGTAAATCCATTTTTAAGCACAGGTTTAGAAGGGTTCCCCGAAGAAAGCTCGAATTCGGGCGAATATTGCTCGAATATTTTATGTTCATATGTTCTGTGTATCCATAACAATCCCAGGAGGCTTAGCATCAACGTTTAGAAATCTTTTTGATAAATGCATTCACGTTCTTATCAAAATTGACTTGTGTTTGGATTTCTCATCTTATACTCCAATTAGCATTTGAACCCAACACTTTAAGCACATGATACAGTGATGTCTTGAGCGCATATATTTAATTTAAATGTTTCAGATCATTACTACTGCGGCTACTGAGTGCTATTTTACTTCTGGGGGTTTTCAAGAGCTGATTTTATGATCATTTGGCTTACCTTGAAAATGTGTTTTTTCTATAATCTACTTTCTAACTCCCATTTATGTCTTTTTAGAAATATAGAAAACAATTAAGATTATGTCAGTGCTGAAGATACTGAAGTCTTAGGTTGAAACCTAAAGTGGAACCTATCTTTCAAAGAGGAACAGGTCAAAGGAGTTAATGGCTAATGTGTGACTTAGAGCTAATTTCGAGGAAAGAATATGGAGTGATGCTGCTATTATTTCCTGATCTTTTTCTCATTCTCCTTTTTCTGATGTCATGCAGAACATAGAAGTTCTTTACTAGGAAGACAAATGGAAAAGAAAATAAACCAAGAGGTGACATCTCCAATATGATAACTGTACCTGATATAAGTATATATACAAATAGCAGGGACTTCTTCAAAAAATGATGACACAGATGCAATTATACCCAGTATTCTAAATACAAAGTTGGCATATTTTTTCTAATTTGTCCCTACTCTAGTAAATAAAATGGCCACTAATGATCCTGCCTCTAGGAATATCATAAATATAGTGAACTTAAAAGATAGAGACTGTTCAAGGCAGATGACATCAGGCCCCTTTGTAACAGAGACAGAAAATCCAGAAGTTTGTCATGTCCCTTCAACCAGAAGTTGGCCACAACGAGAGACAATGCACTCAATTTTGGGCTCTGGTGTAGCTCTCTTTGTGCTGGCTCAGCTGCTGGAAGGGAGCCATGGGGTTAGATTGATCACCCCATGTGGAATACACCTGACAAGAAGGATGTAGCATATGTTTGGCACGATGACCCCACACTATTCCCTTGACTGGGACAGAGGGAGGGGCAGAGCACTCCAGTATTCTGGCTGATCACGAGACATTCAAATCCACAGTAAATTAGAGAAGCCTTTCTGAGGTGTGTTAATTTACACTGGAATGGGGAAAGACACAGACCTAGCACCCAGGATGTGTAAAAAAAATTAGTTCTCTGGTCTCTTCCTGAGCCCTGGGCTTCATCTTCTGACAACTGAAAGCATTACAGGAGTCACCGTGGCTAAACCTTTTTATTGCTATGAGACTGCAAGGTGAGGAAAATCATGACTATCCATTTAGGTTCAGAGGACAGTAGACTTCAACCATATTATGCTTTCAAACTCTCCTGTGGAGCTACAGGTGATTTACTCTGCCTGAGCAATCCACTCTGTGAAAAGGAGAGAATTACCTATCTCTGTAAGGCTCTTTGAGATCTATGGTTGAAAAGGACATATGTCAGTTATGAGTTGCTGTTTATTTCTGTCACTCACTGCCCAAGCTTTGCTTTGCATGAAGAATTCAAGCAGGTCCTCGTTTTGCAAAGGCCGTGGCTGAGAGGAAGGAGCTCGCAATGAATTAGGAGTTAGGAAAGCTCTGCTTTGCCACAGGCTCGCCATGGGACTTCCAGATTTTTATCTCTTTGTGTTTTGGTTCTCCATATGTAAACTAAAGATAATAATGCTCCTCTTGGCTTAAACTTTGTCCTATTTATTTAGTTTATAAACTTCCTGGGGGCAGTGATCAACTCTCAGTATGTATAACACCTCAGAGAAGCTCAGATATCATTTAGGGCCTCTATGTACTGCTATAAAATATCCATTAAATAATTATGTTATGGCAGGTGTTGCCAAATGTTCTTGACTCCTCAGACTTCTAAATTTTTTTTCTTAATGCATAGAAAAAGATTCAGTTTCAGTCGTCTGCAATACTTTTGCTTTGTGTAGAAGATTGTATGTGCAACTGTGGAAAGAGACCTCTCCGGGTAGCAGAAAGCTTTATAGTCAGCTTTGTTCTTGACTAGAATGGATTCTTAAGACCGAATTGCTTCAGGGGGGTTGCCGAGCATTTTGTGTGTGTTTTTGTGATCCTGGGTGTAAAACACCCAGATTGTCCCCAGAAGGTTCCTCTTCTGAGAAGCCAATCTGCAAAATCTCTGGACATCTGATTCTATTCAACAAATTTGACCTATAATGGGACCAGAAGGCAGTACATGTGGTTTGATGTCTATACGTAACCGCATCTAAACGTATAGAATGTCATATGTCCTGTATTGGCAAAGAGAAGATAAGTCATTGAGATCTGCTGGGAATAATCAGTTACGTCCTTTCCAAAGAGACACATACCCAAACTCTGGGTAAATAACATTTCTTGAACATTGTATTTTTTTAGCATTGGATAGCTCAGGACTATGAAGGTCTTTCTGTGGCTTTCAATATCCTATATAAGCAGAAAAATCAAGTCCAGGTACTCTCAAAAGATTTGCAAGCCTTCTGACAAATTTTGAGCTTCTAACAAAATTGGTGAGAAGACACATTTCTTTGGGTTTCTATTTTAGGTGAAATAATCACCCAATTCCATTGCTGAGCTGTGACCCTAGACACTAATACTACCAAACTTCAGTTGTGATCTTTGCTAGATGAAACTAGAGGAGTTGATAAGTGTGAGTGCCAGTTACTTTGACACAAGGAATTAGCGAGAATCAGACCTGGGGTAATTGTGACAGTTTTACTTACTTAGGTTTTTGTCTTAGAAACAAATAACCCCAGCTAGATCTAGGTGAAATTTTGACTGTTGTAGTCAAAAATCAAAAAGAGGGAAATGGTTGAGAACAACAGAAACTGGCTGAAGAAAGCGCTCAGCATTCAAATCCGCCTTCTTTTTTTTTTTCTGTTTTCTCCTTTCTCCCCTCCCCAGCATGAAATTTGCCCTCTCCCTTAAAATAAAGATTTTTTTTTTTCCTTTCTTTTTGGTGGTTGCAATAAGACAACTCCAATGAAAGTGGTTGTCATGAGATAATCACACCTCTGGGGGATTATAGGCATCTGGCTATGATTCATAAAATCCCTCAGGATTGATTCCCCCTTTCCCTCCTCCTTAAGATAACCACACCTCCTGCTGTGTTTTATGACTTTAAAAATGCAGGTTTTGTGATTATAATGTACAGAAATTATTTACCTTGAGCTATTTTGTTTCATTGCATTGTGCATTTGAAAAAAAGCAAAGGGGCTTTCCCTTCCCTTCCCTTCCCTTCCCTTCCCTTCCCTTCCCTTCCCTTCCCTTCCCTTTCTTTTCCTTGAAACATACCATGAGCTCTTCTTTTTTTGATACATCCTGTACCACATCTTAACACTTAAATTGCTCGGCTTATCCCAAGGACACTTCTACACCTACCAATAAGCTCTAGAATATCTGTTGCCAATTGTGCTAAACACAAAATCCTGCAATAATTTGAACGGCATCTTACTCCACTCCTACTTTCTCTCCATTTCTATTAATTGTGAGAGTCAGAAATTAAAAATGATGGCTTTCTCCCAGAATGTATGTGTGTAGATTTAAGGAATCACCATAACCAAAGACAGTGACGCTTCAAAACAGGAAAAGTAGCAGACCCTGTAGTAGGAACTGCTGAAGACTTGGATGGTTTTATTTACATATATTTTACTCTAAATTTAACTCTGGGTCTTGACATTTAGGTTTATGAAAGTGTTAACATCTCCAGAAAGATTTTACTGAAACACAAGGTGCATTCGGTTGGGTTTTTTAGGCATCCCTGCTTCTGCATGAATTTAATTATTTTTCAAGGTACCAGCTGAAAATAAGAAGTGGTTTGCCACAAAAAGAGAGTCAATCATTTAAAAAGTAATTAAGAGCATACAAATTTAGATTGAAACAACAACAAAGAAATAAAGGGCAAGGGAGAGAGAGAAAACATGGCATTAGTATAACACACTTGGTACACTGTAAATGCTTTGCTGCTTCTGAAATTCCCTAACAAGGTGAGTGAAACTATTCTAAGAACACTATTACCAAGAGACACCTTTGAACTGATCTATCCTGAAGAATAACCCCCAGAAAGATAAGGTGAGGTGGAAGGGAAGGGGAAAAAAAGAAAAAAATATCGGCAAAAAAAACCCCACAACTTTCCTGTGCTTGTTGGCCACACAGCACAGCTCCGACTTCTGAACATTTTTCCCCAATTATTTTTGTAAAGTATTGATCGCAATTTAATTTTGCAGTCCCAACATGAGAGGCGCTTCATGCTGAAATGTCTCACAGGAGATTGTAATCAGGGTCTAGCCTGAAGGTGAAGCACTAGTACATAGGTTTTACTCTATTCCTCCACTCTTCATCAGTTCTGGGATTGGAGCAGAGGGCATTCTCAGGCAGATTAATTTTTGACGATGGGATCGATGGAAGATGTTTTTTCCTCCTGACATTGAGTCATCTAATTTGCTGTTTATCTTTGGCTTATTGAGTTTTGAGCATTGTTAAATCATACCTTTCAGCTGTTTAATTTCAGATGTGAATTTTGCATTCCCCTCTTGTACTTTGGCATAACTCTTTTACCTAAAATGAGCAGGGTGATGGGCCTTTTTTGACATCAGGTTACTGCTTTCGAGTCTGTTAAGTACTCCAAGGTAATGTTATAGTACTTTCTAGCCTTTTTTCTTTGCTTGTGGCCATAGATCAGATCATCTCTAGGGAAATCATTACTTGCCATCATTATTATCCCTAGCACCTTCATCTATTCTCCCTTGTTTCCTGACTCCATTGCTTGATGAAGTGCCTACTTGTGAGGACACCTTTAACTCAGGCCTAATAATTAACCCCTTCATTGCTCAGGCTGGTTCATTTTTTGTTCTCTCCCTCAGTAAGTTGTGATCTATGAGTTTAGCTTTTGGAGCAGCTCATACTAACAACACTCTGGACTTGTCCATAAAGCTCTTTTCTTGGGGGGGGCTGGTGGTTTTTTCCCCTTGTTTTCCTTTTAGTAGCAAAGTGAACATTTTGCCACATATATTGCTGATGATAAATAAAATGCTTTCACTCAAATGAAAATTGGCTTTACTTAACCTTTGCTAAAGGGTTATACATTATTGCTTTCCATTTCAAGGGGAATCCTCTAACCTTGGCCGAATTCTGAACAGTCTATGAAATATTCTTGCAATTATTAATTTTTTCTGACTCAACATGTATGCATATAATTATTATTATTTGTATACCGTGGTGACCAGTAAAAGATGGCTAGAAGCAATAAGTTATCTTTTCGTGGGAAGTTGCCAAACTATGATACATCACACTGAACAGCCCATTTGTAATAATCAGAAGTATTTTCATTTTCTATTGCCATTATCTTAGATTCAAGGCCAGGAAGGGCTGGTTTGTGTACTATATAATGGCTGAGAGAGACATTATGAGGGGTCTGCTCCTCCTGTTCAGTAGCTCAACGTGACCGGTGCCTTCATTCTCATCACGTATTCACAGAGTGTCGATCAAGTTGCAGTGCTCCTTTGAATTCCATAGGAAGTGAAGTGTTGAGTCACACCAGTTCGTATTTTTGCCCAAATCACCTGGGAAGTGACAGAACACTTCAGCTTGCAGCAAGCCCGCTGGGCTCTGCCAAGGTGACACACCACCACAACCCTCTCCTGTGGTCTGTGACCGCGAGATGTAAATGTACTCTAGGGGTATATGAGTGCTATTGCAGCCGTGAGTGTTGCAGTTCACAGCTCCTCCATGGAAATCTTAGCTCCTGAAGAAATGTACTGGCTGCCATGTATGCCAGATTTTGCTCACAGCCCTGCTAACCTAGCCCACGACCCACTTGGAGGAGGAGAGAGTTCAACTCCCACCCATGTCATTCATCTCCTGTTGCCTCACCAGTGCCTTTGCCTGTAAAAAGGGAAGGGTTGTGGTGCTCAGCATCTCCACCTGGGCTTGTGATCCGACCCTTTGATCCACTCTAGTCCAGTAGTCCTTCATAGTAGGGACTCCACCAAAGCAGCAACAGGAGAGAGGAGCGTGCCTGCTCCTCAGCACACAGCCCAGCCACCAGCGACTAAAAAGAGCCATGATGGTTGTCCCATGGACAAAGGGACCCCACAGGCATTATTGGTATACAATGCGTATATATATTTATACATACATACATATTATACATATTCATAATGGTCCCTATACCTTAAATAAGATCTTCTGTCCTGTTTGTTCTGTTTCCTTCTGCCCATTTTAATTCATATCACTTCCAAAAGCTGTCACCTTCTGGGCAGAAGACTACTCATTTCACTTTTGAAAGGTGAAAACCTCAACCCACACTACTTGAAGTTTGAGTAGAAAATATTTTGACCAATTTATGTGAGAAAGTTTTTCAATATACTTTTGTTCTTTACAAGTCGCTGACATTTCCTTACTTCAAGGCACTTAAAAATTTAAGATGAAGGGTTTACTTGGGCATGTTTTTCTCCATATAACAATAATGAAATAGTGATGAAAACCAAAAATGCTAATTTAATTGATATAAAGTTAAATTGAAAATCTCATAAATGTAATATTAGGCTTCACTGAAATGTGTTTGGGGTTTTTTTTTATGGTGAAAAATAAAATATTAGTTGACATGGGACATATAGATATGTTAACATTTATGCCTCTTAGAAAAGGACTGTGTAGACACAGGTATAAAACACCATAGCAGATGAGATGTTCCAGGGAAAGAATTTAGACTTTTTTTTTTTTTTTTTTAAAAGAACACTGTATTTGGGAATTAGCATATCACAGTTTAAAATTATATCAAACATCATGGCTTTAGTTAATCTTTAACTTTCAGAGCTCTAGACTTAAGGTGAGGCATGTTTTACCTCACTTTTGAGTGTCTGCATTATTCCCATGTTTTACCGTGGTGCATCCCAACTGTTTTGCCAAGCATCCATCCTTCTGGCCTGGCTGCATGCGCAGCTTCCCTAACGCCACCTTTCCCAACAGCTCACTGCCAAGAGCAGCTCCGTCCCTTCGTGGCAGGGAAGGGAAAGGAGCTGTAATTACTGGCTGCAGGTGTCAGTGGTTGCTCCCTTGCCCTGAGGGAACTGAACCATAGCCATGATTAAAGGTAGTTAGCAATCCCTAATGACTACAAACATGCGGAGCTGATAATTACAACTACTTTTCATTCCGCCACCCATGAGGACAGACCTACTGCCAGCAATAAACTTTCTTAAGTTTTATTCTATTATTTGCTTTTCAGAATTCAGTTTTGTTCGGGTTTTTGTTTGTTTGCTTGTTTGTTTTATTATTGGTAAGGTTTTTCTAATCCTTCTTGACCTTCTTTGGATTTGTGACTGATGGAGTGAGAAAGACTGCCGTAAAGGATCTGATGATAGCTGGAAAAGGGAGAATACTGAGTAGAGAGGAAATCTGACCCAGTATGGTGACCTTCTATATTCCAATTTGTGCCAGTCATATCAATTCATACATTACTTTGATGTTATCAAACCTCTGAATCTCTAGCTAATGTTACTTTTCACATATTAAAGGCAATTACGAGCTTGTATGCCCTGCTGCTTGATGGCATAAATGAACATACTCGTGGTACCCACAATAAGAGTCAGTTATTTGATTATAAAGCAAATTAGGATGTTCCTATCATTCGGCTCTGAGACTGCCTTCTCTGAAAAAGAAAGATGTGCAAGTTCCATTAAATGCTTATATATATTATTATATTGCTTTCAGACACAGTCCCCTTTGAAGATACAGGTAAAGGGCAGAGTAGTTGCAGCAGAAGGACTTTTAGCTCTGCCACAGCAAGACACCCCTCCCAAATCTGCAGCAACTGGTTCCTGGCACTAGAACCACTACTAATTTTCCCAGAGGACACATCTGTTCAGAAGGTCTACTGTCACCTAGGTAATCCTTGTGTATGACTGTTGCCACAGAAATGGCAGTCTTTAAAACTCACTGAAATTTTTTCTCTCTGCCTTCACAAAAAGTTAAGGGCTAATTAAGGAAATGCAAACGGGAGCTGCTTCTGAGCCTTCAAGAACAACACAACAGATTGGAACTGAAGAAGTGAACATGCACTTAGTCCCTCTGGCAAAGGAAAAACAAACTAAGAAACATAATGATGTTTTTGGCATTAAAAAAAAAAATCCTTTCTTCCTTTCTATATTGTGACATATAAACCCCAAAATCAATAATGCAGAGCCACTGTTAAAAAAAAAGTACTACAAGATACTCCAGTTAAAATATCTCTTAACTGGCTCCAGGGGGGCAGAGTCATCCCTCGTCCTCCTCAGCTTGAACAATCCTGACCAAGAGGTGAGGTTTCATACATGGTAGTGAAGCAAAGGCAGGGAAAAAAAAGCAGTGGAAAGGGTATTTCAAGGTTGAAACGTCCGTACAGCAGATCCTTCAAGGCAGGAGTAAAACAGTCAGTCAGGAACTTTCACATGACTCGTATTTTTGACAGAGTGGAATTGATTTCAATACCGGACTAAAGCTTTGCTCTGCAAATAATAATTGTATATGATCCCACTGTTGGGGAATGTATTTCTTTAAGGATAGATTATGGGATAATCCTGTATATATGAGGGCAGGTCTGTACAATCTGACTCCGGGAGGAGCAGGACCTTTACCACGGTCTGTGATAAGGGACTCCCATGGGTATTGACTTACGTGAAATGGGGAAACCATTTCACCTCTTTGATGATGATGATTCGTCCTTCACTTTTCCTCCCTATTCTTTCTTCTGTTAACTCTCTGGGCCTGGACCTGTTTACTGGTGAGTGAATAACAAAAAGATGATCCAGTTTTGTGGGGGTCCTCTGCATATGTAAATCCTATTGCTACTACTAAATAGTAGAAATATCAAAGTCTGGGGGGAAAAAAACAAAACAAAACAAAAAAAAACAACAAACCCCACAAAAAAACCCCCACCACCACACGCGCATCCCTTTAACTGATTTAATTGCAGTTTAGGTAATTTATACAACACAAGACTCTGTTTTTCTGTCTGGAAATAAATACCAGACTGGACTGCACAGTCTGATTTTTTCCAATGTGAAAATTATGACCGTTAAATCTGTGATCTGAAAAGGTTTCAGCAGAAAGCAGAGAAAGTTTTGGATACGTTCTGGGTGTTACTGCCTTAGGGTCAATTGAAACAAGCAGATCTATGGGGCACAGCAGTGGAGGGAGCAAACAATTGCAAGTACAAATATGCCTGGGGCTTGTCTAACTTCCATTCACATAAAAAGTTTGATAGTGCTAATAATTTCTATCCCTTTACATTTTAAACAGCCACTGCCTTTGCTGAAGCATTTTAACTGCATGCTGGCAGAATTGTGGGCTGTGGTAGGAAGAGGCATCAGGAAGGGTGATAAAGGGGAGAAGGAAGCAGAAGGGCACGCCAAATGAATATCCATGGTCAAAACAAATGGAACAATTACAAGTCTCTGAGTTCGCACCAGTGACAAACACCTGTGTCTCAGCATTTTTTATTCTTGTGAATGAAATTGTGAGATGACGGACTTAGGATTTTTTCTGTCCAGGCTAAAGGGTCAAAACCCCAGCCGAGACCCCATGAGGCCTGTAAGTGGGCTCTGTCAGATGAGCAAAGCTGGACGTAGCGCTGCATTTTACCCCTTTCTCCCCAGCAGCCTGCCCCTCCTCTCCACCCCATGTTCCCACGGAGGTCGAACATCACAGCAGTGGGCGGGCGCGTGCCTGCAATCCTGGCTTCACCGATGGCTGCAGCTAACGGGCTGGCTGTGGTGTCCTGGGGGTAGAGGGCTGTGGATCGAAGGCAGAGGACATTGCTAGGGACATAAAACACCTTGAACGGCTACAGCAGCCCGTCAGAGGCTGGTTTTGAAAGTCCTTATTTTCCTAACTTTCTTCCTTAAGGTGTAAGGTGCTCTAAAAGTCAAATTTCCTATTTTTGTGTTAATCTGATGGTGCTCAGTTTTTGTATGTGAGTTCTCACTGGGTTGCTTTACTGCTTGTAGAAATAGATCATTTTGTAGCTCACAGATGTGTGTGAATTAGTAATCCACCTAACAGACCGAAGTCTAATTGGAGAGGGAGATATGTGCATACAGGAGAGAAGGCTCAAGGAAGACCATTTTTCAGTGTCTTTAAGAGAGATCGGGAGGCAGGATAACTTATCAGAGTAAGTTTTCAACTCTAAAAATCTGCATTCAAATTTTGGCCAAGGTGTTGAGTGGAAGTCAGTGTGCCATGGCTTCAGCTGGCTCCCAGTCGAGTTATTCAGAGACCTCCTGTAACACGCCGTATACTCTGACTAGCTAAAAAGGTTAGCCAGGACTGTGGCAAGCAATTGATGTAGAATGGCAGAGGGCTGCCTCCTGCTATCAGTTATTCTTCCCAGAGGTAAAATCCCATCTCTGCTGCTGTCACCAGCAGCACTTCTTTTGATTTTAGTGAGAATGAATCTGATTTATATGGGCCTTGTGTATGATCAGAGATGCGTCCCAAACAAGTCTCTGTAATTGATTTTTGGTGTATCTGAATTAGATAATTAATTGTGAGCAATAACAAAAGAGCGAGCAAATGTCAAAGTTCAGATTTTCCAGCTTGGAGCTGGGATGAGAATGAGGTATAGATATGGGAGGAAAAATTGCATTTGAACAGGCTTTAGTTTTTTTCAGGGAGGCAGCAGAAGTTGCATCTATGGGCAATGCTGCTAGTGGGCAATGCTTTTCTAACAGAGCTTAATCATCCTTCTGGGGAAGGTAGAGATGGGTGAGAGAGCAGGTGAAGGACAAAGATTTGCTGTACTGGCTACTGTTAGGTGCTCCAAGAGAGCCAAAACGTGTTTGTTCCCAGTGCTCTTGTCCATAAGAGGTCAGACACAGAGAACCCAGCAAGGATATGGTATGGGCTCAATTTAGTTTATTTTTCTTTTCGCTAGGGACTATAAGGAAACACAGCCATAGCAGGTCTGAAGGTACCATCTTTTTAAATGGCAGCTGCAACATTTTCTTCTTCTGTGAATTTAGCCTTAAGGATTTTATTCGCTCTCCCTTTCAGATCTTTCAGATCACATCTCATCTGCTTCTGCTTTATGTAATCAACCAATTAATAATGGCTTGAGAAGCAGGCAGGGATAATTGGCATACACTTTGTAAAAGAATAATCGAGAATGTGAAAATAAATTGTACAGATTGTAATTGTTTTCTTTGCCTTTCATTCTTTTGCACCATATTAGTCCTTGTAGTACCTCAGGGAAGAATGTAATGTAAGACGGCCCTTCTGGGTCAGACCAACGTGCTCATCTAGGCAAGTGCCTGTCTTTGACAGGGACTATTAAAAGGTGGTTTGGAACTGTGATAAGAAAAAGTAAAGGCAGAACAATACTTTCCCAAGTACTTCTGTAGTATCCAGCAATTAGTGGTTTAGAGAATTCCTAAGCTAGAATTTGTATATATTGCTGTTTTCCTGCTTAGATATTTTATATGCTTAGCTGGTGCTGGTACAAAATCCCACAATTACTATCCTCATGGATCCTGTGAGGTAGAAAAGTGGTATATTATCTCCACATTATGGATTTTGAACTGAGGAGCAGAGAGACTTGAAATGCCACCATCTAAAAATAGATTAGAGCTGTTACAGTTCATTAGCACAATAAAAACTTTGGAACAAATTGATACCCAGCCTGTCCTTAAAAATCCAACCTCTCTGTAAACTTCCTATTACAAAACTACATGATGAGACAAGGGTAACTGCAACCCTGAAATTTTATGATAGTACTGTGTTGCTTCACTTTCCCAGTAAATGCCAGCAACACCATCCTATATCGTATGACTTCAATTACACAGAGTTGCTTCCAGATGACTTTCGGACTCCAAGATCAGGTACCCCTAATTAAAGAAGGAAAGGTGTATGGACGCGTGGGATGTTCATCAGAAATTTGCAGATTGTTTAAAGGGATTTTCAGGTTGTTGAAAATGTCAATAGCTGGTGACACTCTGACATCACATTACCAAGGTAAGTTACTTGTAGGTTAGAAGGACTTTGGACAGATGGGAGGATATACGCCAGGATGCCTAAGCTGATCGCAGGCAATATGCAGGAGGTCTTTTTCATCACTTGGACTCCATTGTCTTGGCAGAGTCTTGCTACTCTGTCCCGCTCAGTTAACTTGTTGCCCTCTCTACCACTATTATTTTAGCATCTTAAAATTACTAATGTGCTTGTCTTCACACCACTTCCAAGATGTAGCAAGAGCCTGAGCACTGTTTTCTAAATGGACAGAAAGTCCACATAGAGAGTAAAATCCGCACTGGTGGATCCAGGGGTCTGCTGCTGATATCCTGATGTCTGACCTCAAGTGCTGGGCTCCAGGGCTAACATGTGCCCTCAGTGAGTAGATGGCACTAAACTTGACTTTGAAGACAGATGTGTCTTGTATCCCGCTCCTTTCACAACCTTACATTCTTGCCTCCACTTGAGCTTCGCAGCTTGTGAACCTTACCTCCAGGTAGGTCTTCTAGCTGGCCATACAAAACACAGCAAGGCTGATTCCCTTTTTTTAAGAGGACATTGGGGGAAAGAGAGTGAAAAGGTCTACTACAATGCTCCTAAAATAAACTGGGATGAGAGGCCAAAGCAGAAGTTTTCCATACTGCTACAATCTCAATGGTGATATTTTATCACTTATATGAAGATCGAGAGATTGTAGGAAAAATGTGAGGCTGTCATTCTAAAAGACATTTGTTAGGCATTTATTTTGCTTTATCTTTTTTTTTTTTTTTAATTAATTTGCACTCATTGTAACACTGCAACTGCACTCCAGAAAGGCGTTTTGTACAATGAGTGCAGAAATGCTCTGTTTCGACTTCAACAAAAAAATCAGGATACTTTTATAGCTGTTGCTACGTGATTATTGTTCACAGCTCGTGTGTTCGATTAACTGTGTGGCATCTGGTTTGGATACCTGGGTATTATACTGCAGTCATGAATGGCTAATAGAGCTGTGTAGTAAGTACCTAAAAGTTCTTACTAATATAACTGTAAAAGTCCTATAGTGTTTTATCTTATTCTGTTCATCCAGGAAGCTGGTTACAATACTAGCAATCCATTGGTTGGATGCAACGGAGAGAGGTTTTAATGACCTTGATATAAAGAAAGGCTTAAACAAATATTGTATGTTTAAAGATGCTTAGAAATACTTATGGATAACATAGGATAAAAACCATGTTCCCTGAAAGCAGAAAAATGTTAAATCTGTCTTCCTTTCCAGGTCTGTGCATTCAGCTAGATGAATAAAGTATGTGTGCATTTTTTTTGTTCTTTGGTGTAACCGTCTATTGATAGGGTTTTTGCATACCCATTAATTGATTTTAAAATATTTTTTATTTTTAAAAAGGGAAAATAAAGAAGACCCAGGGAACTACAGTCCAGTCAGTCTCTGTACCTGGCTAAATCTGTCTTCCTTTCCAGGTCTGTGCATTCAGCTAGATGAATAAAGTATGTGTGCATTTTTTTTGTTCTTTGGTGTAACCGTCTATTGATAGGGTTTTTGCATACCCATTAATTGATTTTAAAATATTTTTTATTTTTAAAAAGGGAAAATAAAGAAGACCCAGGGAACTACAGTCCAGTCAGTCTCTGTACCTGGCTAGATCATGGAAAATAAAGAAGACCCAGGGAACTAAGGTCCAGTCAGTCTCTGTACCTGGTTAGATCATGGAGCAGATCAGACAGGAAACTATGCTAAGGCACATGGAAACTAGGAGACGATTGGTGACAGCCATCATGGCTTCAGCAAGGGCAAATCGTGCCTGAAAAATCTGGTGGAATTCTACGACAGGATTACAGTGTTGGTGGATAAGGGAAAAGCAACTGACATCACCTGACTGTGCAAAGTATTTGGTGTGTGCTCCCTAAATCAGAGAGACATGGATTTGATGGGTGGACCACACAGTGAATAAGGAATTGGCCAGATGGTTGTGGTCAGTGGCTTGATGGCCAAGTGGACACCAGCGATGAGTGGTGTTCCTCAGGGGTCAGTAGTGGGACTGGTAGCGTTCAACATCTTTGTCAGTGACACGGACAGTGGGATCGAGTGCACCCTCAGCAAGTTTTCCGACGGCACCAAGCTGTGCAGCGCAGTCAACACGCTGGAGGGAAGGGATGCCATCCAGAGGGACCTGGACAGGCTGGAGTGGTGGGCCTCTGCCAACCTAAACATCCTGCATATGGGGCCTTATGGAACTTCTTAAATAGCTGGCCTTCCAATGTGGCTCCTTCTTGCTATTTGTCAATGGCACAGCACATCACATGGTTGAATGCAAATTATTCTTGGCTTGTTTTTCAAAATAATTCGACAACATAGTTTGATTTTGCTCCAACACAATCTAGAAACTATTTCCCAGAAGTCATACAAAGGGAATGTGAGGAAACTATTATACGGAATTTCTTGCAAGTTGCTCCTTTCGTACAATACCTATCATATTTTGCTTAACTATAGCAATCTCCCTAGGTTCAAACGCTCTACATAGATGTATTCAGTGATTACGTGAACTGTATAGATTTCATACATTAGGTAAGACTTTGCTTAGAATACTAATGTTACGTGCTTTACAATAATGCAGTGAATCCCAATTTGGTCTTGATTGCAATAATCTGGAGTCAAATGTGCAAACCCTTGCTAATTTAAGTTGATTTTACCTTTATCGCTTTGCATATTACATGATCTAGAGCCACACAAACAAAAGCTTGTTTGGACTTACCATGCTTTCCTTTTCAGAAAACAGAATTCTTTTTAATTAAAAACACTTTAAAAAAAATCAGTATGTGTAATTGCTAACACCTGCTATGTGTTACTAACAGATGTTTCTTACTTACCTAAGGGAACTGTTATAATTACACTATAAGCTTATTGGAATGGCATTTAACCAAGATAGTTTAGGAACTTTTGGTGGTGACTTTGTGTTCTTTTATTCATCTTTCCTCTAAAAAACTTCAAAAATACCCAAGCCAGCCGATCAGCCCTCCTCACTCACCTCCCTAGCTCATATTCATCGAACACGGTTCACCACAAAGAAGCTTTGGATCTTCAGGCTCTCCTTGCCCCTTGGTCCATCCCTGAGCTTTGAGGAGTTTGCCGGTGTTGCTCCAAGAGTAGCACTGGAGCCTGCCTTTGCAAGGCTGAGGATGGGGTTGTTGTGTGAGGTCTTAGAAGTCCTCCTAAGAGTAGGGTTCAAGAACGCAGGCTTGCTGCATGGTCTTGGCCAGCTCAACTTATCTCTGCCTCTGTATTCTTCTCCGTGAAATACCAGCAACGTGGCCTGCTGGGAAACCCAAGTCAAATCTGTCTTCCAAGGGCTTTGAGTTCTTCACGTTAACGTAGAGGTCAGTACGGCCGGTTCTGAGTGTTGTCCGGTCGCCAAGACCTTGCAGTCCGGGGAAGGCTGGCCTCGTGGGCGCTGCAGAGGTCTGCCGGCACGGCAGGTTGCTGGAGGTGCGGCGGCTTCCCACATCTTCAGAGTCGACTGCAGAGCGAGACACTCTGCGTTCTCCCTCTGCATCTTCATTTATGAAACTAATCACACAATTACCTGCAGGCATGTGTTAAATATGACACTGGTCTCCGCAAAATAATGGGCCAATTGCAAACAATGAATAAAGAGAGGCAGCTCCATTTATAACTGCTGTTTCAACAGAGCTGTGTTGTAATCAAAGTGATCTGAGGGTGACTCATTAATTAATTGATGTTCTTTTTTATTATGTGCTATTGAGTTAATGAGTAATTTGTGCTAGATAACTCTCTGAACACACTGATTACGTGAGATATTTTCTGGGGCTTTCATACCAATGACATGCTGAATAGGTGGAAGATGGTATTTGCTTATGTATACTCATTATTAGCAGGTTCAGGATGAATATAAATCAGCAGAAGGGCATTTTAAAAGGTATTAGATGCATGCAACCCTTACTTTAAGGCTTTAAACAGATACTCTTCAGCTTTTAATGCCTTAAGTAGTATTAAAATCACTTCCTTTATAATACTTCTATCGCCCACAATTGGCAGCTTCTAGAAAGGGTGCCTACACAAAAGATTTTTACTGGGAGCATGTTTGTGCTAATGGCCTATTACCTTGCACATATTGTATTTTGGTTCCCTTTTGCAAGGTACTGAAGTGAACAGTAAACAGGTTTGGTCTGCATCATTGGACTGAAGTAGGAGAAATGTATTAAGTGAATATGTAATTGGCTTTTTTTATCTAAAGTGGTATTTGAAAGAATAAAAACACTGCTCATATACAGTACACACTTTGCTTTCTGTAGTTCGAGTTGTTAAAGCTTTTGCTTTATTGAAACCACAACATCTCCAATGCCATAGGAGTTTTTTATTCATTAAACAACAAATGGCTAAATTGATAATTTAGTCTGACAACAGCAGCACAGTGGAAGCTTTCAGAAGAATCAGCTAAATGTATAAAATTATACCCAGCAATCACTACAGACCTTCATTTTTGACAAGATTTGTTCTAGGTACAGATGGCTGTAAACTACCTACTGCTGAGAAAATTATAAGAAGCTGCTGTATATTACGTTAAAAAAAGCCTTTAAAATACTTTCTCTGTACAGGTGAAACCTTGCCACAGTCAGTCCCTGTTTGTTTCTTTTCCTCACAGTCTCCCTTCTCACTGACCACTTTTCAATCTCTTTTCCACAAGTAATTTTATATGTAGGCAATCAGGAGCATTTGAGGGGGTGCTGGATAATTTTTCTTTATTTACATTACATGAGCATAAATTTGAGCATTTTGGGAGGGTAGGAAGAGGCAAGAAGGTGAACTTAAAAAAAATCAAAACAAACCAGAAAATACCTTAAGCAAGATAAAAATACAGTTATGAAACAGATGAACTTTTAGCCCTGGTCACTGCTTCTGCAGAATCCAGGCCATCTTGATTCATCACCAGTCGTGGCAGATAACGGACACAGCAGGCTGTGGTTGGCAGAGGAGCTTTCTACTTTTGAAAATCAAGGTTTGATAATCTGTACTTTTCCATGTGATTTAAAAAACAGCAACCCAAGAATAACACATTTTTCAAATTATTGTTATTATTATTTTTGCCTGGCTAAAATTAGTGATATGTACAGATGGAGATAAAATATCCTAAAGATAGGAGATGCAAGTGGAAGCATTACTGCCTGGCAAATGAGCAGACGCTGAGCAACGGTCAGTAGCAGAACATTTTGCTGTATGCAGACAGAGCATGTTGACACACACAGTGGTGGAGAAGGAAACGTAAGGTAGATAACTAAATGCAACCCAAAGGAATGGTCTAGGCCTCTGTCAAAAAGATCAATAAAGCGGCCTGACAGATAATCTCCCTTCAATATTGTCTTATGTTATTATACTTTACTGGAGTTGTAAATGTTTCCATTAAATATTTCAACTCCCAGTTATTATTTTTAACAGCCAGGCAAGATGTAAGTTTGAAATACAGGAAAATGTGTAATCGATCTTTGACCCACCTCAAATCTAAGTTTATACCGTACCCTCTACATACACATTTCAGATATGTATGTAAGATATATGAGCTTAAAATGCTCAAAGCAATGCCAAACCTTTGCAGCACTTCAAACAAGCATATTGACATTTCTTTAACCTTACATCAATGAGGGTTGTTAGAGTGGTGAGATGATTCTTTTCTCCATAGCAGGACCGCCCTCCTCTTCCCCATCTTGAGCAGATGTCACAAAACACACACATGCACATGAGCGACATGGCATGTAACAGCAAGCCACCGTTTTCCCATTCCACTCTCTTCAATTACGCCATAGAGAGCTGAGCGGTGGCACTTTGTGCTAAGGAGAGAGCGCTTCAGCGTTTTCAGCACTCTCAGTTGTAGTTGCCTTCATTCCCAACAAAGCCTTCCGCAGGCCTCGTTGGTTTTGGTGCTCTCCTACCTCAGGTCTGTGGTTACCTGCCGCACATACAAATGCCCTGCTCCTCCCAGAACATCCTGATGCGTCTAGGAACATTTGCATGCATAGCTCTCGGTTTTCTGAAGAGCCAAAAATGCTTTACAAAAGCAGTGTATGCTTTAGCCCCAGCTGGCAGACAGGGGCAACCGAGGCACAGAGAAATTGAAGGACTTGCCCAAACTTAGGGTAAGTCAAAACCAGAACCAAGGTCCCTTCTTTCCTCTTCCCCAGCCCTATTTCTGAACCACGGATTTCTAGCCAGTCTGTAGTCTACTAATGGAAAGCTGAGGAGAGATCTTTCTGGCTTCTAATGGAAAGACACAACAGAGGCTGAAGGAGAAAACTGAAACTGGAATCAAAGCAAGACAATATGATTCTTCCCCTTCTGGCCGTCCTCACCTTCGCGGAAAGGACACCTTGTTTATTGCACCTGAAGTAGATCTGGAAGAGCCTAACAGTACCTCTGACATCCAACTCTTCTGTTATCCCAAAGACATTAAGGGACTGTGGAAAGGAGTGGAAGAGAGACTTGTGCTCAAGGTTAGGAAGGAAGATAGTCCACACGATAGGGATAAATTTAATTTGAAAAACTACATGTGGAGCTATTTCTTCTAATGAGCAAGAACAGCCTGAGGAGTCGCTGCATTTCTTACCGGTCCTGTATGAGTCAAAGTCAAGTTTTGTGAGCCATGCTTATTCTTAAAAGGGTTTACAGCCAGAAACAAAACCACACTGTAACAATAGTCATTATAACTAAATATCCATTTCTAAATCAAGCCACTGTGCAGTGTACTCCAAACCATACACTAGAAGAATTACCCCACTGCTTTACAAAGGGTTTTTTTTTCCCCAATCCCAGGAAAAACATGTTGGAACTGCACAAAGGGACAGGAAGAGCAGGGAAGGACAGCACTCAACGTGAGCAAAGGTGAGGGTTCTTAGTCTGAATAAAAACGAGCTCAGCTTCATAGCAACATAGGGAATAATGTGTTTCCTTTCTTTTTTTTCTCCTTAATGTTGGGGTTTTCTTTAATGCAGGTCGTTTTCCTGGTGAGCTAGATTACAGTGGCAAAGCGAAAAGAATTGACTATGCATTTAACAACTTTTTAACATCTATCCTGCTTTCCTTTGCCAGACACCTGTAAGCTCTGTCAGGGGCGCGAGCACTTAGGGACATCCTGCTGATGCAATAGCTTCATGGCTTTAAAAACAGAGGTCCACCTCTCCTAGAAAATGGACTGATTGCCAACAGTAGCTGTCAGCAGTGACTCCACCTCTGTCAAAGGGATTTTAATTGCCAGTATTGATGGGACAAACCTGTAGGATGTTGTCATGGACAGCAAAGTACCTGTGTAGTCGAGTGTGGTAGCTCTCACTTTCTGTATTGGTATTTCAAAGTTTTGTCCCATCTGTATCAGCACTTAAATTACCTTCAGCACGCACTAAGGTGGGTAATTAATAACCAGTCACTGTCCTAATGTCAGCCCGGGGTCATTTCCTTAATGCAAATAGACCCTCAGAGGGGGCTGTTTACAGTGCCTTCTAGTTTCACTTTTTTTCCAGGGTTTGTTGAGGACACAGCCCCAGAAAACTTTAGGGTTAAGCCCTGATTGAAAAAAAAAAAAAAAAGAGAAAGGAAAGAGAGAGAGAGACCCCTTAAATTTTAAGAAACTTTTAAAATGTATATAAATGGAAGCCCTCTCCCTTTCCTCCTCCCCCCAAATTAAATGATTTCAGAAAAATAACATATATATT